>NC_056732.1:660061172-660361172 GCF_019279795.1 Protopterus annectens
AAGTGAAGAATTTTTAAACACCCTGTACTATATGTCAAAAACAACAAAATCAGTTTGATACAGTCAATACTGACATTGTTTTTTAGTGTAATTATTTTATATTTTTGTCAGTTCAACACTGTAATCCTTTGATTTTTATTTTAGTTTTCAAAAACAAGGTAAAGTTATATTAATCCCCTTAAAGCTAAACTATAAGCCAAGTTTTCCACATTCCCAGTTAAGATAATGGATTTTGTGACTATAAATAAGTTACACATATTTGAAACCTCTATCTCTGTATGTGAATATTATCAAAAAAGGCAATATATTTACAGTGATATAGGAACATACCATTCCTTCATTCACAGCTAAGAGAAACCTGATTCTTCAGTAACAATACAAATACACAGGCCAAACGATTTTAAGCAACAGCATATAGCGATCATAAATGCAAACCTTCTTCTTTTATTAATGACATAAATTGGCAAAGGATCCATAGAAATTAAGAGAAGAACTAGAAAAGATTATATATTATATTATATTATATTATATTATATTATATTATATTATATTATATTATATTATATTTTATATTGCTACTATGCAGTGGAGGATTATATTGCAAAAGATCTTGGCAGGAAATAATTGCTGCATTCTACCGTACTATGTGTGGGATAACTTAAAAATAAGCAAAATGCCCTAAACATAACATAAAAACATAATTGTTGTAGGAAGAAAGTTGACAGACCCAGTACAACTACTGGGAATTTTAATAGGCCAACAATTTGTGATGAGAATCTTATGATACAGTAGAAGCTGTACCTCAAATTTTAGATGAGGAGATACGAGTAAATGTATATAAATATCAAAGTCCTTTTGTCTTACTGCATCATCTAATTAAACCCTGAGATGCAGGAAGGGGCTCATTATGCCAGATGATTGAACTTCTCACATAGCTCAGCTAGTCATCAATCAACATGAGATCAGAGGTAATCTCAAAGAGACATTTCAATTTACTTTAAAATGTTGAAGTACTGAAAGTCCTGTGGTATCAAAAAGTGAAATTAGCGTGTGTTACTGATCAAGAAATGTTTAGAAGAAAACAAAAGTGTACATTTCCTTTTTCTATTACCATCCTTAAAGAGAGTTAAGATAATATAAATAAGTTAAAAAGAAATGGTGTTCTAACCATTTTGTAATCATATTTCATGAAATCAGTTTATTTTAATTCTGGTAGTCATTATTGCTTGATGTTTTCTTTCTATTTTTAACTACAAACCCTTATTTGTTTAAATCCAAACATATGTAGAACTAGCTTGAGCAAACAATATGCTACTGGATCAAAACAAACATTTACATTAAAAACAAATGCATTTTATTTAAGCTTGATAGGTCATTATAATTGTTTCTGGAAAAGACATAAAAATCATCCATCCTTTTGTTATGGGCACTGCATGCCTATGTTGCTCTGATTCTGTTTCATCTGTTATGTCATGTAGTAAATAAGAATGAGATTCATTATTTTTAGACTGTGGTTAGTTAGCCATCTGTTTTGCGACACATGTTGGGTCATGTGCTTTGCATGTGTATGCTTATGTTGTTAATCTCACAAAATGTGTACATTACTCATATTCATTTGACTGAATATCAGCCTGAATAAGCTTTAAATCTTTTCTTTTCACTCTGTTGTAATTTAAGAACAGGCTCCTACAAAGTGATGAATACGAACAAGAGATGCTCTGCTATTCATTTACTTGCAGTCAAATACAGGTGTCTTCAAAGGGAATTTTTACACACACTCAGAACTGATTCAGCTAATGCAAGTCATCTGCTGTTCGTTTAAGCAATAAAACAGCATATTTCAAATATGGGAGCACAAACAATTTTCAAAAAGTACATGTCAAACAAAACTAAATGGCAAATGTCATTATTTTTGAGAAATGCTCACGGAAAAATATTAATATTAATAACTACATAGGAAGGGCATTAAAAACAAAGTGTGGGTAAGAAGAAAGATAATTTACTGAATTTAGCAATATTTAGAAAAAAAAGGAAATTTGCTGAATTTAGTGGTATTTTTAAGTGAGTATAAGAATCATCATAAAATGATGATAAATCACCAGTTCTGTCAAAAATTAACACAGCATGTAGAAAGTACTTTTTGTTCTGAAGAATGTGTCTATTGCAAATCTCAAACTGTAGTAGTATTATAGAAGTACAGTTACTTTGAATGAAATGAAGTAACACAAGGCATGGGTTATTTTATTTGCTGTGAATGGTGTAAACAATATAAATTAGAACCTAGGTGAAAAGAAGTGGATAAACATATGAAATGGATTTGCTGCATAATTAAAAAAATGCATGGATAGCTATAAGTATTATGGAACAGGCATGTGTCAAGGGAGTTCTTAAAGCTATTCTCCTGAAGCTGATAAGGTAGTGATTCCCACAGGCCAGGTTTTAAACAGGAAGAAATGAATGCCTGATATGTGCGCCCTCCTCTGGGTAATCACTAACACTGCTTGGGCAGCAGTTACAAGGTGCCATGATTTTCAACAGGACAGAATCAACTCATTC
Organism: Protopterus annectens; assembly: GCF_019279795.1. Classification (NCBI taxonomy): domain Eukaryota; kingdom Metazoa; phylum Chordata; order Ceratodontiformes; family Protopteridae; genus Protopterus; species Protopterus annectens. The sequence continues at coordinate 660,063,729 of NC_056732.1, forward strand.
AGATATGTATTACCCAGACTGTATATTGCATTATAAAGCAGCCACAGAACTTTATAGGCTATACAGATTTTAACATGAATTTGATGCAGACTCTATAGCTCAGGTGGCCATGGTGTAAAACATCTACACTAGCCTCACTGTAGTGCTCCATACCAGCTGTAAACTAGCTGTCTTATAAATGGGAAGTTCTACATCTCATGTTTGTTTGAATGGCCTAATTCACATAATAGCAGTTAGATGTTAACAGGATTATGTGATGTATGCTAACATTTAGTCATTAAATATAAACATTTGTCATCCAGGTCCTCACTAAGAGCTCACACTTTGGATTCAAATTCCAGATAACAAGTGATTTCTCCTGTAAATGATGCTCAGTTCAAGGAAAGGAACTGTATAAGTCATATGAATCATTATAACCAGTTTTACAAGAGTTGTAGTTTCAATCAATTCTTTCTCATCCTATTAAGGATAGTGTCCAAACTGTTTAGGAAAGGTATATACTGATGAGAGAAAGAGAGATAAAGATCAAATTCAACAGCCTAAGAAAGGTATCACATTCTTTTCCTTCTGTGGCACATACACAGTGCAAATAAGGGTCCTGATACGGGTCTATATTATCTTATCGAAAACTGAATTCAGCAAACTGCATGTACATCGGAAATGCAGTTCAGAGAATTCGCTCTTGTGGGGGGCTGCGCCCACCACACCCACTGCTAATTATATATACCAACTCCAAGACTGCACTTCAGTGAGGAAAGGGCAAATTTTCCAATCTTCACTGTACTGCGATCTCACTATTAACAGTTAGCTGAAGTGCATTACTGATGTACATGCAGTTCGCTGAACTGAATTTTCGATAAGATAATATAGACCCCCTGATACTTGGTTGTGAAGAACTTCATAACTTAGTGGTTAGGATACAGGGGTGTTATTGCCAAAGACCACTTACTGAGTACACCCATTGAAGTGTGAGGCAAACTAACCTTGGAAAGTTGAAGACAGGTCATAGTAAGTGCTGTGAAAGTCAAAATGGATTCCATAATACAACATATTATAAGTTCATATGTGATTATTAGGCTTGCTGTCCTAAAGGGTCATTTTAAGCCTAGCCAATAACACATGATTAGAATCAAACTTTGTCTCTTGTGTATATCAGATAAAGACCTTAGCCATTATGCCAAAATCACCCCGTATGCCAAACCCATATGAAGAAAGTATAAAACTGAATAAAACCTGTAACGTCTTACAAGCAGCAAGTCATTAAATATTTTAATAAGGGCTATCGCTGCTGCATGGCATGTAGCATGTCTTAAATCCAGACTGAAATAATCTAAGAAGTCATGGGATCAAAGAAAGAATTCAGACTGCTTACTCACTGTTCTTTACCATTGCTGTTCAAGTAAAATGGAAAGTTAGAGATTGATGGTGAGTTTCTAGAACATCCACATCCAGAAATAGTTTCTTGAGAGCAGGGTAACTTTCTGTGTGTGTGTGTGTGTGTGTGTGTGTGTGTGTGTGTGTGCGTGCGTGCGTGCGTGCGTGTGTGTGTGTGTGTGTGTGTGTGTGTGTGTGTGTGTGTGTGTATGTGTGTGCATGTGTGTGGGTGGGTGTGTGTAAGCTATAATGCTACACAGGGCAAGTATCTTACAGGGGAAACGGATTATGCAGGAGTGTTGTGAGGTATTATATTACAGGCAGATAACTGTTCCACCCCTGTAGGATCTATTATTTCCCTATAATGCCTAGCCTGAAGGGCATTATTGCATTTAAAAAAATGGCAACAGTGATAACTGCAGTTTTAAAAGCAGTTTTTAATGTGTTGAAATGTAATCTTTAATAATATTTTTACTATCTTTTGAGAAAACTGAGCTCTAAATGTCAAGTTAAATTGTAGCAATATAGTGTGGTATATAAAGCATTAAATAGCAAACACTGTAGGTGGCTAATGTTTGTTTATGCGTTAAGTTACATATTCAGACAAATTCTTTTGGAGCACATTTTACATTGGTTGCTAACAAGTTATTTTGTATTTACATAGATTACATGACATCACAGACTTCAATGCTATAACACAGAGGTAGGTATATAGGGGTTTCAAGGTTGGGGTTGCAGGTCTGCATAATGGTTAAGGTATTTACCATATAGACAAGATAGAGAGCTGGATTCTCAGATTTTTTTCTTAGCCTGCTACTAACATATAAATCTATACATTTACAGCATCAGGCAGTCACTTTATATGGGCAGAGAAATGTTACTATGCTAAGGAAACAAAAAAAAATGTTGGATATGTTATTTAATAAGGAGTGTACTTAATTTGAGTTTAAGGATTTAAAAGCATATAGGTACAGTAGTATGTTAGGCATGTTCTGTTACCAGGATTTAACAAATGAAGAAACTATGATAAGCTGAATGACAGAAATATTCTAAATATCTAACTTCAATGCATGCAAGGGGCAGGCATACATCTCAACTGCACAGATTTTCACAGACTGTCCAGAATTTTGATTCATATTTTTTGGTCTGTTCATCATAAAATGTGTGGTTTTCTGAAACTGAAGTCATTAAATAAAGACAGACATTTGAGTGTCAAACTTCATAATCTTCAGAAAATACATACAAATGCAAAACCTATTTCTCTAGCAACTTTCTAAATTTATAAGAATAATATTCAAAATCTGTTCCTATTTTTGGGCCTTTTGCCTTTGCCCAGATTTCTTGAACTAAGAGGTTGAGTGGTACAGTGGTGGGATAGACCCAGGGGCAGCTACTGATGACAGTGAAGAGGCTGATAGAATCACTTACTCAGTACTTATGATTCTGTGCTATTTTATTTCCATGGACACTCATTCCCAGTGCTTTATTAAAGTAATGGTTACAATTCTACTGTTTTTGTTTGCATGGTCACACATATCCAGTGCTTACAGTTTTACTATTTTTATTTGCATGGAAACGCATTTCCGTTGCTTTATTAAAGCAATGGTTACGATTCTACTATTTTTATTTGCATGGACACACATTCCCAGTGCTTTATTAAAGCAATGGTTACAATTCTACTATTTATGTTTGCATGGACACACATTTCCAGTGCTTTATTAAAGCAACGGTGTTTGAAATATGTTGTGGTGAGTAGGGGAAGACATGAGATTGAGAAGAAAAAATGAATGCAGCCTTATAGATTGCAATCCTTACTCTTGAATGTTCATAGTAATTTTTAGAAAAAAGAAAAGAAAAGAAAAAATGCCAACCCACAGATGGATGCAACCACTGGATTCATAGATAATGTTATCCACTGATAAAAATAACTCATCTACATGTATGCACATTCAATGTTCTACAGCTGGATGGTAAAATCTCTAGTGATTTCATGGGGTTATCTTTTAGTTTAATGTGGTAAGTTGAGAACAAAAAGGGCTATACCCAGTGGAATGCAGATTGAACTTTTCAACAAAAAAGTGTATATTCAACAAAATAATTATACTTCATGGAATACCAAATTCATCAGTGTGTTTTGGGAATACATTAATTAGGACCATTCAAGTAAGGGTGTTTTCACATTTTAAATATTTATCAGCCATATCCTTGTCAGAGATTTACTTAATGGGTTTTTACATAAGGGTAATGATACACAAGATTTCAAAATTCTGGACTGTTCATTTTTCTGTATTAGGTACCAGAAGGATTTCATGACTTACTGCTGTCTGCTGTCTGTACTTTTTTCCATTTGTGCTTTATCTATTTCTGGTCAGAATGGCCAGCCAATTGAATTCTTCCTTTTCCATTTGTATGCCATAATTTGAAGGAGTAGTAATATCATGAACATCACCGCATGTAATGTCAGCTCATTCTGTCCCCACCCCCCACCCCCAGATGCTCTAGATTATGTAGCAATCTCTCACCCAGTTATGGCACATCCTCATATGATCATAGGTGTATAGTAGGCTAATGACACTAGGGTTTTATAAGCCTAACCATGCAACCCAAATGTGACCCACAAATTTTATGCTTTAGACATTTTTATAGAGGGTGATTTTTTAGTTATGACATGATTTACTGGCTCTCTCTGTCTATGAGATTCACAGATGCCAGATGGGGGGATGAATTTCCCATTTCCCATCCAGTAGTCCAAGTTAAGCTTAAATAGGATTAGGGAGGAACACATGAATGAGGAACCTATTCCAAAGAATGGGAATTCACTGACAAAAATATCTGTCTCTCCAACATGTCCTATTTATTTCCCAAGCAAAATTTAGGTCTTTGAATCTAGTAGTTCTGAATTCCATTGGTTTTGCAGATGTGCAAATGGTACATCAGAGCAAGGTCCAAGGATGTCATGTTAAATAGGTATAGACTGCCTCAAAGTAGTCTGTAGGAGACAGAGAATAGAGATAGGGCTTTGAAGTGATCTGCATAGGAAGTTGTGTTTATGCCATGTATTCTTTTTGTACGGAATCTTTGCAGATGTTCCAGTTGCTACATCTGTCTAGTCAGGTCTATACTGAAGGGGGTATTATACTCTATGATAGGTTTGATGATGGATGAGTACAGTGGTATGATGTCTTTCCTGGACTTGGATGCCATGCCCTTACTTATAAGTTGAGCAACATTAGAAGGATCATCTTACTAACTTGGACACATGTTGGTCGAAGGCAAAGTCACTATCTACATGAGTTCACAGATACCTGATTAGTGTTTCAACACTTAGGGGTGTTTTGTAGATGATACAGCTTCTCAGGGTAGCTAACTTCCTAAAAGGTACTATAATGTATTTCTTACCATTGAGTTTTAAGCCGTGGCTTTGGCACCAGTCATTTGTGAAAGAGCTTCCTGTAGTGTGTTTTCTTGGGGGGATTTTATAACTGCTTCTAGTTTGCAATCATCTGTAAATTTGGTCCGCTAGAGACCTTCAACACTAGATTTGACTTCCAAGAAGTAGATACCAAAGAGGAGTGGGCACAGCATGGAGTCCTGAGGGACTTCACTGGTGACCAGCCTCATTGTGGAGGTAGTCTCATAGATCCTAACCTCATGGGTTCTATCCATGAGCCATGTGGCTATCCACCATTTTATACAGAGGGTTACACCTAATTCCATAAGTTTGTTAACAATGCCTAGATGGGGTATAGTATCAAAGTAGATCAAAGTAGGCAGTATGCATTTTTGCCCTCAACCATTGCCTTGGTGACTTTTTCAAGGCAGTCCACCATGTTCATATGATGAAGCCAACAGACTCCAAAATATAAATGTGTAGTGAATAAAGGTCAATCTACATAAAAAGGGGCAATCAAAAATAAATGAATCTCAAACACCAAGGCTAAAAACTCAGTTTTCTTTATTAAAATGAAATAATAATTATTTTAATAAAGAAAACTGAGCTTTTAGCCTTGGTGGTTCAGATTCATCTATTTTTGATTTGACGAAGCCAAACTGGGATTGATTCAGTGTCTGGAGGTCTTCAATATATTTGTTTATAATTTTCATAATCATTTTTTCTATGGCTTTGCAAATAAGACTAGTCAGACTAATGGGTCTGTACTTTCCGGACCTGTAGATGGTTCACCCTTATGAAGGGGAATGACCATTGTAGTCCTCCAGTCTTGTGGCACAAAACCTGCTTTGAGACTATAGTTGAATAATAAGATAAAAAACTTAAATGGCTTTCAATGGTAAAAAGTCCAACAGGAATAAAAACCACACTATTGAAGAAATGATCACACCATGCTGTCTTAGTGCTTTTGTTCTGTTTAATATAAGAACTTCATCAGAAACATTAACAACCATCGCTTACCACTTCTTTTACAAGAATAATAAAACACACGGCCACTATCATCCAATCAGAAACTTTTAAAACTTCTCTGTATCAAAACACATTTTAAAGAGATTACATAATTTAATCCTGGGGAAACATTGCCCCAATGTACACTGCTAATATATTTCCATTATTTCTACAAAATTATTGTAACCACAATTCCACAAGTCAGGTTTCTATCACTTGAAAATTAACTTTTTAAAGGACTTACAAGACAAAGTGTGCTTAGTTAAAGCATTTGTATTTTCAACATGTTTTATAACATTATTGTGTTCATACATCCTGTGACACCTGCCCACTGGCCCAGTAATCAAGAAGCCTCAATCCCCACCACTAGCACCAGTGAGGGGCATGCACATTGGGGGGATAACAAGTACACACACAGTAAAGTACAATTTCCCTTAAGAGCATACAGAGATAAAATTCAGTCTGGAGCTGGTTTCTCCTTTTCTCTCCAGATCCCCAATAAGACTCCCCACTGACACAGCTATAGGGTTCAGATCTCAGCCTAGTAGTCAAGAAAAAACCTCCAGTACCCTCTCTGTCCAACCAGTGCTTCATGTCCCTGCCCAAGTAGCTGACACACAAACACTTTCAGATTTGGTTTATATATAAACACACAGACACTCCTGAGGAAGGTTGGCACAGGTTCTTCAGCTATGCCCATCCTGCCAGGCTATAAGGTAGTAATCACTACCACCAACTACTCTTATCAGCTACTAAAGCCCTTCCCAAAGGGTGACCAATTTCATTGTGTAATATTACTGTTATCCAAATAGTAAGTGTGCCGAACAGCAAGACTATTGGAGTGGCTTGGACAGCATCACCAAATACATGCAATGTACTCTGAGAGCTTAAATTATCTCTACACAAAACAGTCACAGTTGAAAGGTTTAAAAATATTTAATAATAAAAGCACAAGACAAATCTCATCGATTCAACACAGTGCTAATTAAGAGCTCAGAAACCACAGGAAAATGATTAAAACAATACTGTAGGATAGTCTGACATAAATATAGAAAACAGCTAGCTCAAACTGGCTAAATAAGTATCTAACTCTAAGAGAAATACTAAGTTCTAAATAACTACTTAACATACAGAGCAAAGCAATTGCCTGGTGAGTGGAGGCTCTTACTAGATCCAGATACAAAATGCTCAGTTATTTCTCTCTGAGAAAAATCTTAAAGTGATAACACAGTACTGCTGAGTCATTTCACATTACCTCATTCTTGAGAGTTCCCTGGTTTAGTTTCCCAGGCTCACAGAACTTAAAATTTTAACATGTTTTTGATCTTGCAGCTGCCTGGAATTCACAGCAATAAAAGACACTTTACATGTAAAACCTTAGTAATTATCCCTTAAAGTAAGACAATAGAAAGAATTTCCTTGCCCAGACATCCTGTCTCCAAGCTTGAGATCAAACAGTCACAAAATGCTTCACTTATCTGCTTTCTTCCAGCAGGGTGCACTGTGGTTACATTCCTGAAGCTCAGAACCTACACAGTTTTCTTTACATTTGTCAAACAAGCCTGTGGATCATATTCATATTTACAAGGACATAGAATTATTTACAAAATTCTATCTAGCTAGGCTGGCAGCCTTCACACATCCTCTCTGCTAAAGACCTAATAGTCTTACCCAGGTAAAACACAGGTCAAGAAACACATGTAGCCAAATAAACGCCTCCTCTCGATGTACAAGGAAAAACGCTTGAACATTAAAAATCTTAACATTATTGTGTAGATGAAAAAAAGTATTTTGTTAATATACTTACATTGTCTGCAAGCACCACATGAAAAAGTCCCACTTCTCCCAAATACTAATGGTACCTTCCTTCTTTCTTGTATGGTTTTGATAGTCAATCTTTCTTTTAAACTATCCTAGGCCATGTTCCTATCACATGACTAGGTTCTGTGTTACCTAGAATTACTTATCAATAATCAAAAATAATATTAAAATACTTTTCGCGTCCAAACAGTAAGTTGTAAAAACAAGTTGAAACTACATCCAAAGTCCCTAGTTTGCGTTTGTTTGCATTTTCACTACAATAATACCACCCTTTTGCAACAATCAAGATATAATTGAAATTAGTAAATATATACTCCAAAATTTCCTCACAAATGAAGACCACCAAAGGTAACAGATAACATCTGTTTATTACAAAAAATAATCATCTAAATGACTGCACTCTAACAATATCTGTCTTCAGATATCAATCTAGCTATTCTGACAAACTGACCTTAAACAATATTCTTCTAGACAAAAATGAATGAGCACTAGAAAAGTGCAAATATTGATTAACAGAGGTATCTTTTCTAAATAATTTAGAATTAAGGCAGGTCCCTTCCTTGTACAAGGTGAGATTGAAACAATTAATCTCCTTTTCATTTGTATGCCACATAAAATTTAAAAAGTCTGCTGTAGAAGCCATCTCCCTCATAAAGTCAGTGAAACCTGAAACCTCACCTTTTACCAAAACACATAAATTATAAATAAAACAACTGTAAAATGTAACATTTTGTTTAAGGTATTTAGTATTCATAAATCATTCTTCCCGTTGTCCTAAAATTAATATATTGGTGCCACTAGGACACCCATTGATACATCTTTAATCTGTTTGTAAAACTTTTTATCAAACAGAAAAAAAATTGTTTACTAAAGCAAACCTTACCACATCCACATATGAACTAATATCCACTACTTAGGTGAACACTCAGCTAATTGCCCTTAAGGACCATTTTAGACTTAGCTAATAATTGGAAGTCAGAGTTCAAACCCTGTACCATGTGTCTATGAGCTGAAGAACTAGATTATGTCACCACCCCCTATACTTGATGTGGAATATCCACCATTTTTTCGGTGACAGTATTTTATTTTCCTCATTAGATTTCAAAAGCCAGTCTGGTAATTTAGCAAGCATTGCAAATGTGCTTCTCAATAGCAGAACTCAAAATCAGAACTCTGCTTAGTTATATTTTGATGGATAAATCTGTACAGTTTGACACTTTGCCTCCGCCTCTATGGCATATGTGCAGCTGCTCCCAGAACAAATAAAATGATTCTGAATAAAAATCAGAGTCACCGAACTGCACTTACAATGAAGAAAAACTGAATCACACAAAAGCTTAAGAAATGTTCTACCTGCTGTTTCAGTATGTCTTCCATCTGGTACCTTATCAGTACTATGTACACACCCACGGGTGCTACATTGCTACGGTCTGGCAGGACATCAGACATTCTGTGTGGATCAAACAGAGGTATTACTTAGTAATGCTTTTCACATCGTAATTGTAGTCATTGCGCATTTGTTGTTTAGGTACTACTGAATGAAATGGTTGAGCAATATGAAATAGAAGTTACACAAAAACGCCCACATATAATTGATCAGCCACAGCTGCTTTGCACTTATTTCTATGCTCTCTGGGCTTTCCTTTTCTTTCCTTTGCCTCTTCTGCTCTGCCTTGTGCTCCTTGTGTATTCCTTTTCATGTATAGTGTTTAAACCATATCAGGTGTCTTTTGCTTCACAGCATATTTATTTTTTATTTTGGGTATCTCGACTTTTAAAATGAACAGTTAAGTATCCTTTAGAAAATTGCTAACTAAAGTATAAAATTGGCAATATGCCATTCACTGGCAGCTAAATTGCTAGATGTTTATGAAATGAAAACACAAATTAAGAAAAAAGTGAACCAAGTATAAAAAAACTACTAAATATCATTTTTTTTCAAGCTGAGCTAATTGTTTCTAATAAATACTCAAGCATTTCCAAATGTGAATTAATGCTAGGTACACAGTTATAACTACTTTGAGATTTCTAACAATCCAATTGTGACTGCATGTATTTTTGTTTGTATTTCTATTCCTAAATTTGTTAATGAGGTCAGCTGTTTTGATTCATGCTTTCAGACATTACTCAGTAGATTTTACAACCATGGTTCTTTACCTCTTACTTATTATTTTAAAGAACGCCAAAAGATTGCTAGTATAATATGCATGCACATTTTATTATGTTAATGGCCTGAATTGTTGGGATGTACAATGTAGTTGATCATGGTGTGTGTGTATGTGAGTGCGTGTGTGCATGTGTTTTGTGTGTGTGTGTGTGTGTGTGTGTGTGTGTGTGTGTGTGTGTGTGTGTGTGTGTGTGTGTGTGTGTGTGTGTGTGTGTGTCTAGTGAGGCTATGTTTAGGGACATACCGAAACTATGGACTAATGTGAATATACTGTTTAAAGCAGGCTACAAAACATATACAGAAGCTGAAAGACAATTAGTCCAGACAGAATTGTGATACAAGCTAAGACTGTCAGCCCAACATACCATTGTCTCAAACTGATATGTCAAAATATGGCAGTTGTATATGCTCAGTGCAGTAGTGAGTGCATACAATATCTTCCAGATGTGAAACATTCATGATGAACCACAAATGTTTCCCAAGAACCACAGACATGTTAATTTTACCATGAATGACCATACTACATAGGAGCATCTCTTTTATTGCTATACCATATCAGGTACTGTACTGTAAAATAGAATGTAAACAGTATCCCTTAGTGCTTCTTAGATAGCAAAACATCTTTACATGATATTCAAAATTCCTTCATGCATTACAAGGAGAGCAGGGAAAAGGATTTCTAAAGTATTGCGAGATAAGATGCAGTTTTGTTGCAGTCATAAGTGAATGTATTTTCAGGTGCACATATATATCAAATCAAAACTGCAGTCACTGTTGCTGGTTTCACTTGTCTCTGTCGAGAACATCAGTTTCATGCATGCAGACCTTGTCTAGGTGGATTAACTGTAATGGTATTGATGGGTAGTGGGATCAAATTTTGTTAGTAGTTTTTGCTCTTTATCAGCAGCTGTGCAGTTATGAAGTAAGTATATTTAAGTGCGGGTATAGAAAGTTAAGTCCCCCACACAAAGTGCTGCAGTGAGGCTTGCACTCAGCAAAAAGCACTCTCTCTTTCTTTCTTTCATTCTTTCTTTCTTTCTCTCTTTCTTTCTTTCTTTCTTTCTTTCTTTCTTTCTTTCTTTTTGTGATAATGGATTTTATAATTTGTCGTTTGTTGTTTGATTGTGTTTGTTTTGTTAATAGTGTATTCATCAGTTTGGCCTTTATTACTTTGACAGGAATTCAAGCATCTTACCATCTAAATGCTGCGGACATTATTCTATTTACTGCATACATGGTTGTTCTTAACATTTATCTTACTGCCTCTAATACTGCTAAATGATGCAGATATATCCCATGGAGACACAATGCCAACATGCAAACTCAAAGCAGACAGTGACACAAAATCAAAGCTGAACCCCAGAGCTGGATGACACAGACCTTACTAATGAGCCACCGTACTATTAGAGATTAGTTATGAAGTCAGTATTCATAAGTGTTCTGACCTATAGTATCACAAGCAACATACTCAGCAGATGGTAGTTATTTCATTGATAACTGAGATTCACAGTACTGCCATTAGACAGATGTAATTCACAGTAATGTAAGTGGATGTGGATCTAATCAGTCACGTGACAGTATACCATGCTGTGATGTCAATAGTGGTGATGATGATAATGATGCAACAATAAACAATGTTTGCCTTCTCACAGTTAACTCTCATATCTCTTTCTACTTGCAGAACTTATGTATGTAGTCTCCCTTTCTGCTAAAAGTATTTTTCCATCCACATGTGGTGTGGGATGACTAACCAATAAGCAAATAATGAACTATAATATCTAATGTGCACTAACCTTATATAGAATAGTAGGCATCTAGTCAAGAGTCCCATATGGAGTAAGTTAGATGAACTACTACTGAGATATTTACGACACCCCTTTGATCATTCCAGATTACAAAAATCAGGGACTAAGAAACAAACGATATGGTGGAGAAAGAGACTCAACCATGGAGAGAGAAAGGTAGCAAATACTGGCAAAGGAATTCTTAAAGATAGATAAAACTATTGCTTGCAAACTGACAGGTATATTTTCTACCATACATATTATGAAAGCTTGACATATCAGTCAACTGTCCCACGGTTGCAGTGTTAGAGCACTGACATCCACTGGGCAGACAATGAGTTAGCCAATCAGAAATAATGAGCTGCAAATGTACAGACAATGAGTTAGCCAATCAGAAATAATGAGCTGCAAATCTACAGACAATGAGTTAGCCAATCAGAAATAATGAGCTGCAAATGTACAGATCATACTTCTTCCAAGCAAAGCAGTTGAAAGGGTCATAACATGTATCATTCTTAAGACTAACTTATGAAGAACACTGAATAAATGACATCTGATCAACTATCATTGTAAATACATGCTCATCTGGAAATGTAAGACCCTTATTTATATGTGGCATGCTTGCTATTATCAGCAGGGCTGAAAGAACAAAACACAAGCCAGCTGCATATGGTCAGTTCCATCAGCAACTACTTCAGGTTAGAGCATCTTCTTCTTCTTTCGGCTTTTCCCGATTAGGGTTCGCCACAGCGGATCACCTGTCCACCCATGATTGGAAGTGGAGTTTTTATGGTGTCGAGTTGCCAGCCCGGCGCCCAACCTTCCATAGAAGGCACACACATTCACACCTAGGGCCAATTTGGCATGTCCAATCCACCTATGGCATGTCTTTGGGATGTAGGAGGAAACCGGAGCACCCGGAGGAAACCCATGGGACCACAGAGAGGACATGCAGACTCCACACAGAAGGCATCCCAGCTGAGAATTGAACCGGACAACCCGCCTCACATTAAAGCACATGATCTTATACCATCTGATATTTTTACACTTTTTGCATTGAACTGATGATTGGTTCATCATCCTCTCTTAGGATGATTGTCTTTTAATCTTGAGGTATTATTATTTTAAATGCATATAAATGCATACTTTATACACTATGCATTGCTGTACTTTATAGAATTGTATTGGTAAATAAATAGTTTTGTATTGGTAAATAAACTGTTTTTTTTGTTTTTTTTTGCAGTTTTTTTTGTTTTTCATTGTCATTTGTTTCCATTTTTCATTTCATTTCAGCTTTTCTGTTTCCTTTTCTTTTCAGCCTACTAATTTTTCGCCACAGGTAACTCTAGTCCACCACTTGTAGAGCAGTCAGTTGCCTTGTGCCAAGTTTGCAGCAAAGGTCCGCCCTTTCACAGGCACCATTCAATCACACGTCTTTAGGGGGGGAGGACACGCTGGGAGGACAGAACAGACTCCCACAGAAGGCACTCCAGTGTGAATCAACAGGAGAACTCGGCAATGCTCCCAAACAACGCTCATTTCTCATTGAGCATTTCATTCAGCATTTCACGCATATTTATAGAATGCTTATTGATACATTAAACAAATTACATTTCAAAACAAAACTGATCTTTTTGAATACTGAGGCTGTATTCAATAAATAATATATACAATAAATTTTCGACAATAATTTGAATAACTGAGATAGTCAGTGGTTTGTAGTTTTGCTTCTCATGTACTAGAAGCAGCAATAGGAATGTTCCCTTCAGACAGTCCGGATGGTCTGGATTCAGTCATCTCTCGGTCATCTATTGACTGCATTAACCTAGGCCCCCTTGTAGAATATCTCTCTTTACACTTCTTGGTTAAAGATTTCTCAAAAACAACCATTGCACTTGCCACAAGCTGTTTAGGAATATCCATTTTGATCAAATGTTTCTGGCTTATTTTCAATAATGTTCCATCTTCAGCATGAATAACAAAATATCATTGCTGCTCATATTTATACACATTCCCTCCTTCTAGCTATTTTTCTCCAAAACTCTGTTACACCTTCATTCTATCCAGCTATTTTCATAGATATGCATCTTGATATTTTTTATCATTCTAGCATCTGTTTAGCCCGGTTTAGTTTTAGTCTCTGTTATAATGAAATTATTCTTTCAAGTTGAATTGAGGAATAATAAGTTGGTAGTATGCTCTTCAGTGTATGGCACATTGATAGCTAAGAAGGTCACATATGTGCACGTCAGGGAATTAGTTCTATATTCTAACAAAGCTAAACATAAATCCATGTAAAAATTACTATTAATGTTCTGAACATTCTTCGTGAGATTTTTTTTGACAGTTTGAACCACCCTCTCAACTTGACATTTGGACTGTAGCATGGGATAGAGGTCACATGCTAAAATTTCCATTGCCCTAAAAATCTTTTAAATTCTGTAGTTAATAAATTGTTCATAGGTTCATAGGTGTGTATTAGGCTAATGGCCCTAGGACCTTAACAAGCCTTGCCATAGAAGTGCACTGGCATTGTGCCACCCGTCATTAGTTCCCAGTGCCTCTATCAAGTACAACCGCTGGAGTGATCCCCAGGGTGATCTTTCTATTTCCCATCCACTCACCAAGATTTCTCTTGAAGAGGGCTAGTGAGGTGCTCTGCTTGATATGTATGGGAAGTCTATTCCAGAACATGGGCAGTCTCTGGGTTATGAACCTGTCCCTCCAGCATGTTCTGTTGATTGTGGTAATGAGGTTGAGATCTCTGTAGCATGTGGTGTGGAGGGATTAGATGTAGCATTTCTAACAGAGCTGGGTCAAACATGGCTTTGTAAGTCAAGCAGAGATCGCCTCTTAGTAGACAATATGAGACAGAGAATAGCTAGAGTTTTTTGAGTCTGTCTGTGTAGGACATGTGTTTAAGGCCTAGGATCCTCTTTGTGAGGTACTTTTGTGGCCTCTTCAGCTGTTGCAGGTGTCTAGTGAGGTACATGCCAAATGGGGCATTATACTCTATGATTGGTCTAATGATTGAAGAGTAAAGAGAAATGATGACCTCTTTATTCCTGGATGAAAACCCTTGGTAATGAGATGTGCCACATAGAAGGACTTTCTGACCACAGTGGCAATGTGGTGGTCGAAGGAGAGGTTGCTGTCAACCTGTGTCCCCAGATCTCTTACACTGTGTGTTCTATCTGTGAGCCAATTTGCAACCCACCTAAGGATATAGGGGTTGATGCCTAGCTTGGTACGTTTATCAATAATTACTGAGTGATGAATGGTATCAAAGGCCTTGGCCAGATCAAAGTAGGCTGTATGAACTGCCTTACTTTCATCCACTGCTCTGGTGACTGACTCAAAGAAGTCAACCAGGTTGAGCAGGCATGATCTACCCTTCACAAAACCAAACTGCGTGGGATCCAGAGTTTGGAGATTCCCTATATCCTTGTTAGTTAGGTCAATGATGATGCACTCCATATCCTTACATATCAGACTCATCAGACTAATGGGGCAATATCCTCCTTTATGGTGAGGGATGACTGTAGCAGTGCGCCATTCAGTAAGGACAAAGCCTGAGGTGAGGCTGTGAGTGAACAGAGCACACAGATGTGGTGCCAGTTCACTTTGTAATTCATGTAGAGCACAGCCAGGGATATTGTCAGGTCCCATGGAAGCTGTATTATTGGCCTTAGACAATGCATTTTTAACCTGTGCTGTAGTAAAGCAGGGTGCCCTCAATTCTTCCGGTATTGATGTTGGTCCTTTGGGGGGTAGAGGGGTAAAGTTGGCACTGAATCTGTCTGTCAGTATGTTGGCAATATATGTTGGATCAGTATAGGAGGTACCTTTGTGCAGTAACTCAGAGCAAATCTGGGTATTGAAATGGAGATTCTTGACCTAACTAAAGAAGGCTTTGTGGTTGTTTTTAGTGTCTGCTGCAATTCTGCCTTCATAACTGCCTTTGCAGGTTTTGATTAGGGATCTCAACTTTTTGTTGAGGCTAATAAGGGAATTTTTCCAGTCTTGGGACCTCACCTTTTTCTGCAACAGTTTCTTCCTTCTGTTGTAGAGTTTATTAATGGCAGGGGACCACAAGACTGGCTTCCTTTTTTGGAGGACAGCATCTTGGTTCTGTTGGGTATGGCTCTTTCTATGCATTTATGTACATGTTTGTACAGTGCATTGGTGTATGATTTGGCAGTCATTCATCTAGTTTCCATTGACATGGGTGCCATGAAGTTAGCCACATCTGTTTTTAGGAGTGCAAAGTCAGCTTTGGAGAAGTTTTTCATGGTGGATACCTTTGCAGGGGGGCAAGTGAGATGTGGATTTCCATGGTGATAAGTTTGCTGTCATAGATAATCAGGGAGGAATTGACTATTGGTGTAGAGCAATGGTTGGACACGTTAGTAATAACCAGGTCAAGGATGTTGCTTCCTCTAGTGGGGGTAAGAATGAGCTGGTCCAGGGCATTGGCAATGATGAATTCCAGGAAGCATTGGGCCAGTGCATTGGTGGTTGAGTAGTTTTCCCAGTTGATGGAGGGGTAGTTGAAGTCTCCTAGTATGAGAGTGTTGGGTTGGACCATGATAGATTCCAGGGTGCTTTGGAACATTGAGTGAGAGTCTAGAGACATGCTTGGGGACCTATAGCATGCTATGATCTGGATCTCAGTCTTACCCAATGTTAGTTGTATCTGAAGTATCTCAGATGCATTATGGGCTACTAGTCTGGAGGTGTGCATATCCTTTATGAATATGGAGACACCACTGCCTTTTGAGATTCGGTTCATGTTTCAGGACCAAAAGGTGTGGAATGGGTTATAGCCTGGTAGCGCAGGGGTGATTTATGCTGCTTTAAATCAGGTCTCCATTACAGCACTAATGTTGATGTTCTTCATTTTGAGGAGTGCTTCGAGCGAGTGCATCTTGAGATTTAGACTTCTAGCATTGAGCAGCATGACCCTCAGAGTGCATTTATTTATAGTTGTTATGGTGGTAATTTGGTCTTTGGAACCACCTAAAAAAGACACTATAGGGGTGGCAAGAGCCTTAGCCAGTACCTGGAAACCCGAGGGTGGCAGATGCAGGCCATCTCTGGCAAAGCATTGAGATCTGTCAATCCTGTCATCCCTTAGAATGCCCTTAGAATGACACCAGAAAAGTAGCCAATTTGAAGTCAATCATTTTTTGTTTGCACTGCAGTATCATTCTAGGTGATGGTAGGATACTGTTCAGGGCTAGTGTCATACCTGCCTGGGCCACATAATCTGAGAGCTCCACTATGTCTCTTTTCATGTAGTCCAGGGAGGTGTGTCTCAGGTCATTCACACCCAAATGACAATGATAGAGTCATACTTGTACTTGTTGTGGAGTGACCTGAGTGCATGTGTTATGTGTCAGATGCTGGCACCTGAAAGACAGCTGACTGTTACCTTCTCCTTATTCAACCTAGTAAGTGGGACATCTGTATGCCTCACTACTGAGTCACCTATAATTAGTGTATTGGGCAAGGTGTTTAGCCTTAGGGACTTATGTTGGGGAGCACACTGTGGAGGTGAGCTATGTCCCCTGTGTTTGTGCTGTGTTGTGGTGGTTGAGTACGTTTCTGTCTTGGAGGTCTCTGCTGTTTGGGTAAATTTATATTGAGTGTCTCCGACAAGGTGGGTGTGTGGTTTGTGTTTTTATGTGAGAGCTGTGATACTGGGTGTTGGGAGGTAAGAGGAGAGGGTTGCCTGTGTACATGAGGTAGTTGCTACACTGCCTCAGAATACCCAAGTGCATCGGGTTGATAGGAGAAAGCACAGGGAACTGCCCTTTAATCAGCACAGGAGGGGTGGCCATAACTACTAAGTGCTGGAGCTATTTCCATGAAGAACAACTAGTGCTGATGGTGCTTAGGTGTGCTATAATAATTGCTACAAAAACCTGTTGAAGTGCAAAGAGATTAGGCTATTTGAAGTACAAGAGAAGAGAAAAGAACTAAAGATCTAAAAAAAAAAGAAAGAGCACTTTTTTCTGCAGTAATACTTTACCTCAGCTCGCCATCATTGAGCAGAGGTTAAACAAGCACAAATCTGTGCAAATGTGGGCTTTAAACCAGAAAGTTGAAAGGGATGGGAAAACTGCCCAAACATTCAATAAACTACAGTTTCTGGGCCAGAAACCATTCCTCTTGTGGTAGATAGGCTACCTAGTGCTTACCACTCCCACTGAATAGCTAAAGCTTTCCCCCCACACACAGACACAAGAAGGCTTGGGAAACAGACACAATTTCCTGATACAGCAGCAAATCTGTATCAGGACTAGACTAGTTACAGAAAAGGTGGAAAACAAGTGCAAACAAGGGCTTTTAAACCAGAAAGTTAAAGTGGGTGGAAAAACTGTCCAAACGGCCACTAAACTACAATTTCTGGGCCAGAAACCACTCCTCTTGTGGTAGATAGGCTTACCACTCCCACTGATAAGCTGGAAGGCTTCCCTCCAACACAGAAAGCAGTGCTGGATACAGCAATCTGTATCTGGACTAGACTACTTAAAGGAAAGATGGGAAACAAGCTTAGAACTTTTTTTTTTTTTACAGAAAAGCAGCTAAAGTAGCAGTAAAATAATTCAAATGCAGTGCAAGTTAGCACACTTGAATGTGTAGCAATATTAAAGCAAATACAGTTTAAATAAATGCAATTAAATTAAAAATTACTAAAACCATCTGCAGAAAGCAATAAATTAGGAAAGAATCAATATGGAGGCACTTAAAGTATCAGAAAACAATGCCAGCAAATATATAAATAATTCAGTTGAGCAAAAATTAAGACAGTGCAGAACTCTGAACAGTTAAAATGTGCCAAAAATATACTTATCAGCCCTATATTACCAGATTGTTTGAGAAGTACAAACATTCAGAACACAAGGAGATTCTAGCAATGGTAGATTCTAGCAAAGTGTTTTTTATATAAAGTGGAAAGGGAGAAAGGAGGAACAGAATATAATTCAAGGTTAAGAAACTAAGTGGGTTGACCTTCTCAAATGTTCTCTCTGTATTAGGCAGAATGACCTAATGACACTAGACTGGGAGCAGTGTCCCAGATCAAATTTACAGTAGGGTTGAGCAACTGCAAAGTCACCAATTATAACAACAAGACACCAACAGGAAAGGAGGCTGGGGAACTATGCTACAGCTACTAGCTACTCACAAAGAGAAAAAAAAGCTCTCAGTATGAAAAAGCAGTTTACAGTTAAGTAATTCAGTAATGTGGACAATTATCAATAACATCATATATTCTACGCCTTGGAAACACAACTTTATGTACCTTGATAACACCAAAGCTTGTTGCGTACTGTAATGTCAAACCTCTGGAAACTCTGAATAATAGTAAACACATATTAGAATCACACAGTCTTTGAACTTAAACAAATCTGTCCAGGTTTGGCTGATTAGACAGAAGTAATTTTAGCACCACTGAGTAGATCCTAGTCAAGCAGCACTAGAAAGGGTTACTCTGTGGCAATATTGAAATTTAAGATTTTTTTTTTAATATCAGTTTACCTCTCTCTCCTTGATCATTCATTACCTAAATTACCAGTGTTTGTCCAAGGATTCAGTTAGCTCCTTGCATATCCAAGTTATAGCCTTAGGACAGTTAGCAAGATGTCTGTGACTTCACAAAATGTTGGTTAATAAGCAGGTTATTAAAGGGCTGGCATAACATGATGGGCACCATTAAGGATGCAAGACAGCCTATCTAGAAGGTTTTGCTATACACTTTGATCCTTGGTATCAAAGCAGAAACAGGTGATTTTCACACTTTTATGGTCTGGTCCACATTATTTTCGTGGTTATACTCTTTTGCCTTTTGGGTCAGCAAATTGCTGCAGTCCACCCATTGGGGAGATGGTGTAGTGACTAGTAAAGTTGTACTAATTCAGTTAAGAAGATCCAAAACTGATCAAATTGTGTTAGTACAGCAACTTTAGCTAGATTGGACAGGGGTGTATGCCTCTTGTGCAATACATTTGGCTAGAACTATACAGTATCTGCTACTTGTCAATGTGCCAACCCCCAAAGAATTTGTTTTAGACTTCATTCAGGTAATTTGGTTTCCCCTCATGATGCAGGAGGATGTTAGAAAAGGTTTCAGTGAGCCAAGGAATATCAGCTGTAGGCTTTAGTTCCCATTCTTTCAGGATTTCTGGCCAGAGAGGGTCCATCAGTATAAGTACTAAAATGAATAGGAAGATGGACATCTAATGCCTTCTTGTCTTACTATAGATAAATAACATCTGAAGTTTAAATTGATGTTTTCCAAGTCGTGGCCTCTTATTATTTTAGGACAGTCTTTTATCTGCAGAACAGCCTCTAGGGCAGCAGGTGGGACCAAGTGAACAAATCTCATCTTTGATTCATCCATTTGGCTGGTTTCTTGACACAGGTTCCCTAAGGTGTCTTAGCTCCAATTTTTATCAGTTTGGGATCAGTTGGTGTTATTTGGACCTCTCCACATGCTACAGTCATAAATTTGGATGGAAATGACTTGGAGTTCATGGCAAAACACATTTTATTATTCAAAATGTTTGATGATCTGGCAACAGAACATCATAGATGTCTTACTAAGGTCATACCTTTATTGGCAAGGGGCCCTGAAACCTGCAGCTATCAAGATTACTCAGAGATTTATTAATCATTATATCATCAGAGCAGCTCCAGAACTGTAGTTCCAAGTCATTGAGCACCCAGATTTACACAAGCCAGACTCTGACTTCTAGTCTTTGGAATTGGGTTCATTTGAATGAACTTGGGCTAGACCTTTTCAACCATCAATTGTCAAGTATTCTGGAAAAAAAAATTGTTAATTTGACTCAAATACAGCTTACGTAATAAAAATGTATATGTAATGTTTGCGTGAGTGTGTGTGCATGTGTGCATGTTTGTGTGTGTGTGTGTGTGTGTGTGTGTGTGTGTGTGTGTGTGTGTGTGTGTGTGTGTGTGTGTGTGTGTGTGTGTGTGTGTGTGTGTGCATGTGCGCGTGTATGTGTGTGTGTGTGTGTGTGTGTGTGTGTGTGTGTGTGTGTGTGTGTGTGTGTGTGTGTGTGTGTGTGTGTGTGTGTGTGTGTGTGTGTGTGTGTGTGTGTGTGTGTGTGTGTGTGTGTGTGTGTGTGTGTATGTGTATGTGTGTGTATGTAAACAGATATATATTTAAGTTGATGTATAGCAATTCTTATGTATGTTACAAATTAACACAATTTGATCCAGTTATGGCCTATTTCATGTTATCGTTAAGGGTAGTTATGGATATGCTTGGCTATGCTTAATGCATATGCCCTTCTTAATTTCCTTCATACATACCAGACTATTTCTAGAGCTTGTTTTTATTTTGCATTATGAATTGATTTCCTCCCATTTTGCCTTCACTTGGTAGCTAGGAAAGGTAGTGGGACAGCCTGCAGTAACAGGCTGGTGGGCAGTTACTGCACAGCTATATCCCCACACACACACTTTTATTCCTCCTTTTCCTTCCTGGCCCTTCAGGACAGTGTAGTCAAGTATCAAGGATGCCTGTGCAGGTATAGTTTTGAAAACAAGTAAGAAGAGGGTTCATTGGCTTACGCCACTCAGCAGGACAGCAGGAGTAGGCCGATATGGGCAGGTTGTACACCAATAGATAAAAGTGAATCTCAGTGTGCTGTAAACTGATGATATCATACTGTTCAACAAAAAGGATTCAGAAAGCAGAATGTCATTTTATTTTTGTGGTGATGTGAGCTTAATGAATGGTCGGACTGGCAAACATTGTCTGTGGTCATGCAACTCTGCTCCGTTCACCCTCACTACCACTCAGGCTCACTCCATTCCCCTACCCTGGCCCCATTTCCTACTCGCCCTCACTACCCCTAGATTTATACCTAATCTCTCTGCCTACCTAACCTACACCAGTCATTCACTAGAGAGCACCTCATCATCAACCAATCCCCTTATCCCCACCCACACATACTCCTCCCACTAACATGACATGCTCACACTATCACAAGCCAATTACCATGCACACAGTCTATCTCACCATCCTCCTTCTCCTAGAATCAACACACTACCTTACCTCCTACCAAACCATACTTAATGGTACCTTAACTACACCTTCAAAACATACTTCCTCTCACACACCTCCCACCCATCACTACAGCCTACACATATCCCCAAGTAGTCACCACTACATTATTCTCCCACCTCCATCAGGAAGACTCCTCACCATCTGTACCAAATCACTTACTAAAAATAGATACATAGCCATCCTAGCCAAACTAACCAAACTCTTAAACCATATTAGTTATCAACTGATCCTAGCTGAAGACATAAACCCCAACCCAGGGCCAAACCCTTGCACAAATACTCCATCTATTCCATTTCTCTCACCCAACCAATCTCCCATTTCTAGACCAAAAAATAGCCTTCTACTACTTAGCTTAAATATCAGAAGCATAAATAACAAAGTGCACCTACTCCATGCTTTGATATCCACCTATTCCTCTGATTTACTATCCTTAACTGAAACATGGTTAAA
This sequence comes from Protopterus annectens, assembly GCF_019279795.1. Lineage (NCBI taxonomy): Eukaryota > Metazoa > Chordata > Ceratodontiformes > Protopteridae > Protopterus > Protopterus annectens. The sequence continues at coordinate 660,085,826 of NC_056732.1, forward strand.
ACCCACAACACCAGACAGTGAGTTCCTCTCACCTGGGTACAACATATTATGAAAAGATAGACTATCCAAAAAAGGTGGTGGGGTAGCATTACTTTACAAAAACAATCTAAAAATGTGCACTGTTAATCCTCCAATCCCTTCCCTCAATATTTTTGAACTTCTCCCAGCCAAACTCAAACTTAGCAACAAAAAATCAATCAGTGTTATCACTGGCTATATTATAACACCATGCAACAATATTCCCTCCCTAGAATCCCTCCTACACTGGGTTAATCAAAATCTTCCTCAAGAAACCATCATCTTAGGTGACTTTAATATTGACTGGAACACTGCTCAACCACTAACCCCACCAACAATATTAATCTCTACAGCTTCTCCCAAGTCATTCAATCTAGCACTAGGCTAGAAAATGCTAAAATCAAAGAAAGCCTCCTAGATTGGATCTTGATAAGTAAGACAAGTACTCCATACCAAGCAGGAGTCCTTCTGGACACCCTTAGTGACCAACAACCCACCTTCTTACTAAAATACAAAATTCATGCCAACTCTACCCCAGTAATACAAACTACCCAGAACAAAAATAACTTTGACCCAAACAAATTCAAACTCAAACTAAAATACCATAATTGGAACATAGTAAAATAAGTACCCCTAGAAGAAGCTGTAATCCAATTCAACGACACTTTTCTAAAAATCCTAGATGCCCATGCCTCACCTCGTACCACAAAACTCAAAATGAATACTGTCCCTGTATCACTAAAGAGACTAAAATAAGATTTATCAAAGTAATAGAGCTTGACATCACTGGAGAGCCACAAAAACTACAGCAACTAGAGAACAATTCCAAAAACTTAGAAGCAAAACCAAAAAAACTATTCCCCAGGATAAAAAGAATTATTTCCTACATCTGCAAAACAGGCACCAAAACAACCCCAAAAATTCTGGGCATGAAAAAATAAACTACTTCACCCCGGAAATCCCTCCACCCCATCACCAACCTCCACAGGCGAAATCACTGACATGTTCAACAACAACCCACTACTACTACTACTACTACCAATATCCCCAAACCTCCAGTCAGTCCCCAAACTACCTTCTACTTCCAACGCATCCCTACCAATTATGTCAAACAATTACTATCCAAACTTAAACCTACTACCCTAGCAGTGGATGGCATCCCAGCAGAATGCCTCCAGTTGGCTCCTAATGAACTTGCCTACCCAATCTTTAGTCTACTTAACAGATCTAGATAAGAAAGCACCATCCCACCAATCTGGAAAACCTCCTACATCATCCCTTTACATAAAGGTGGAATATCCACTGACCTCACCAACTATCGCCCTATTGCCATCCTGTCCCCACTAGCAAAAATTCTTGAAAAATGTATACATTACCAACCTATGCCATATCTACTTAATAACCACCTTCTCTCTCCTACCCAGCATGGATTCCACCCTGCCCACAGTACAACCACAGTCCTTCTTTCCTTTACAAACCTCATCAACCAAAACAGGCACTTAGGTAAACTAACATCTGCCATATTCTTGGACCTGTCAAAAGCCTTCATAAACTATACCATTATTTTGCTGTGTGCCTCTGTCGAGCAGTGACACTGAGGTAATCCCAGATCGAGGTAGGCTGTGGTCACTGCCTTTTCTCATCAATGGCTTTGGTGACTTGTTCAAAAAAGTCATAAGTTTAGAAGGCATGATCTGCCTTGACAAAAGCCAAACGGGATGGATCCAAAGTTTGTGTCCAAATTTCTCTTTATTTTTTATTTATGATATTATGATCCTCCATGCTTTGGTGGCTTGCTAAGCAAGCCATATGTAATTAATTTCAATGGGGGGGGTGGAGGCACCTCTACTTTGTGAAGTGGGACCCAGTGCCAGAAAAAGGCCCCCCTGGGTACGGATCCAGAGGGAGAGTAAATGATTAAACAGCTGTCCTGTCCTAGCTGTGGGTTTAATTCTCATTGAGTTCGAGCACACACAGCCGGGACACCATCAGTCCCCATGGATGCTGTGTTTTTTTTGAAGAGAGCAGTTAGTTTGCACTGAACCTGTCAGCCAGTATGTTGGCAATGTCTGTAAGATCAGTAATCTTCACATCATTTTGAACTAGTTTGAGCATATCTGGGAGTTTCCTTGTTTTTGTGTTCTTAGCTATTTTTTCTTCAAAATTTGCTTTGGATAAGGATTTTGCTCTATCTTGTAGTAGCTTCCTCCTTTTGTTGTAGAGTTTGTTTATGGCTGGGGTCCACCAGAATCCATGCAGTCCTGCAGGTGCTGGTAGAAGGCATTTGTAAGGATCCCCTTGAATGACACCAGAGTTTAAGCCAATTGTTAAAAAAACAGCAAGATGGACTGAAAAAGTGATTGATTACTACACATAGCCCAGTGAAAGTAGAGAGAAATGAGATATATGGTCAGCAGTGGTATTTTAACAAGACAACTTAAATGGGTGGGCAGAGTCTGGATTAGCCTTTCTGGTAAAGCCCTTCAGTATGGTCAACCATCCCAAACTACTCCACTTCCTTACTAATCTTGGCCTTAGTGATCATGCACTAGCCTGGTTCCAAAACTATCTACATAGTAGACAAAAAGCAGTTCAATGGGACAACAACCTATCCTCACTGCTGCCTGTTACCACAAGAGTCCCACAAGGGTTCATTCTGGGACCCCTTCTATTCTCCATCTTCATTAATGATCTCAACAGCATATGCCAAGGTGCAACTGTTATACAATATGCTGATGACTCAACATTAGTCTGCTCAGCCAACAACCCACACAAACTCCTCTGCATTACCCATAATCCCAAAAAGACAAAAATGTTGCTATTTAAACCAAAGAAATCCATCTCAATGCTCAACACATTCAATATTGTGTCCAGAGATGGGACTATCATCTCTCCAGACACTCATACTAAACTGCTAGGAGTGACCACTGACAACAACCTCAAGTTTGATCTACATATAAATCAAACTATTAAAAACGTTCACAAAAAATTAGGCAGTCTTTATAAAAACAAACCATTTCTAACCCAACCTGCTAGAATAACCATAGTTCAAACCCACCTCTTCTCCACACTATTCCACACCGCTCCCATCTTCACCAACCTACCCAAAACTGAAATGGCCAAGTTTAACATCTGCTACAATCAAATTGTAAAATTTGCTACTGTGCCCACCACTGTCATTCACTAAATCAACTTAATTGGCTTGAATTCCCAAATCTCCTCTCATTCCATCAGCTTTCTTTCACCCAGAAACTTCTACTACTTCCTGAAAAAAACAGCACTATCTAATCTAGTTAAACTGTAAACTAATACCAGACAACTTCACTCTAGTGATAAAAGATGAATCAAGGTGACCAAAGGCAATAACACAGCAGGTGACTCCCTCTTCCTTAACTACATCGGTAAAATTTGGAGCTCATTAACTTCTGCTACTACCTCAGCCAACTCAATGGTTACATTTAAAAAGTAACTAAAAGAACACCTAAAACTTGCATGCCTATGCTCTTGCTACCCACCAGGTTGACCCATATCATACACACCCTCTGACCCACTCTCATGCTCCTTTTCACTTCTGTCCCTTCAAGAAGAATCATGACTCCTCCTTATAGTGCCTCACCTGCGAACACCCACACCAACAGTCAGCAATTATGCAGATTCCAACTTTAAACCCAACCACATCCCACAAAACTAGTCCTAACATCCACTCCCAACCCCCTTTTACTTACATCTGTCTCAGTCAGTGTTATTACTGGAAACCAGTACATTCTAAGTACTACTTTACTCTAAATTAAACTATGGAATTTTGTTAAAACTTGTGACTACCAATGAATATTGTACTTTGTAACTTTAAAACTATGGAATCATGTTAAATTATGTGTTTTGCTATGAATGCCTGCTTGCTATGTAGAAATCTCATAGTTGTTTGTTCTTAATCTGTGGAGCTTTTCTCCCTGGGCCTCCGCTGAAAATGGACATGTATTCAGTTGGACTCTCCCAGTCAACAAATGTAAAATAAAAAATAAAATAAATAAAATTTTGGTGACCAGGAGTATGACAAACAAATTTTGTCCACAGACTAGGCTGTCTCTCTCTGGGCCCTCAACATAAAAGGCTGATTGGCACAACAATGCTGCCCCCCCCATCTAGTACTCTCAGTTCGCCTTAAGGCAGAGTCATACAACTAACCCCATTCTGTTTTACCACCCCCCCCCCCTTTTCATTTTCTGGCCTTCAGGATTGTATTCTTGACTATGGAGGCTGACATTGCAGGTATGGTTTTGATACCAAGTAAGCCAAGGGGGACATTGGCTTATGCCACTTGGCAGGATTAGAGAAGCAGGCCAGCACAAGATGGGTATATGCCAACTGGCAACAGCGGAACTCACAGTCTTATAAAGTGACAATATTATACTGTTTTATAAGCATAGTGTTTGATAAGAAGGATTCAGAAAGCAGAAGTTTATTTTACTCTGTGGTAATGTGATCTTAATAAACTGCCGTACTGACAAATGGTAGGTGTTGTCTTTGGAGATCAAGTGTGGGACAAAAGCTGTCTACCATATTCTTGTTATTTACAAACAGAACAGCACTCTTAACTCATCTTAAACCTATTATGAGTCAAAGCAAACTCCATAGAGTCTGTGGGTATGATTTTATAAAGTCTGAATGCAGGGAAGATGTTCTTCCACAACTCTCAGTCCCTATTGTTATCTTATAGACATATATATTGCTGTTAATCACTGATAATCAAACATATCTGCTGGTATTTGTAGTGAATAAATGCTATTCTGCTTATGATTTCTCTAGCCTTTAGAAGAGTAGGCACACCAGTTTTTACAGGACATAACACTGTTTATGATGCTTTATTTTAACCTGATAACAGATTTATGCCAGAAATTAACTGTCCTGCTGAGTAGTTTAAAATGTTTGATCATTAGACAGTGCACAGAGCGAAGCACATTTTGATGCTTCTACTGTTAAACTGAGTTTATGAAAAGTCCCAGTAGAATAAGTACTTTCAAAGAGTTCTTTCATTTGCCTTAGGTATGCAGATGTCATGTTGTCTTTCATCTTAAAATACACAGGTTCATCTTTCAATAATTTGCAACACATTTTAACAAACATGACTTTAAACATAATCACTACATTGTTCACACACAAGTACAGATACACGCACACGCGCATGTGCATACACACACACACACACACACACACACACACACACACACACACACACACCTCATACCTTATTAGAAGGCTTATGCTATTTTCATGTTTTTTTATCTTGTAAGAGCTCCTATACTTTATAAACTTTGTTCTCATCTGGATCAGTTTTCTTTTGCTCATCTTCCTAAAACGTGCTTCTGATCTCAAACTGGTATATGTCACAATAAATATTTCATCTGGAACATTCCTTTTTAGTCTAGATACTTTCACAGGACTGCTTTTTGGAGGGTATCCCTTAGTTGTATGCCAAGAAATCTGCTGACATAAAGATACAGCACAGTGCCATGGGACAGATGTTGATAGTGTTCACAGGTCTGCTTTTAGGGATTCTGTGTTAAGTGCGCTTCTGTGTTAAGTGCACTTATTATTGGGCAGGAGTAATGAAACAGCATAGTTAGAACTATTGTGTTAAAAAACACTGTTTGTATATCTTCACCTTTTTGCTAAAATATCTGCAGTGCTAGATTTACCCGATATATCAGCAATAGAATGTTACATTTTTTTTGTGTGTGTCAGATATGAAAGGGGTAATACTTTGCTGTTTCAGCAGATTTTAACATGCGTATGTACACCTTTAAAACTGCTGTCCTGTAAATAACTATGCCACTATGTCACATGAGTTCTTCCTATATCTACTGTCCATACATAAGTGAGCATCACATAAAAGTCTCAATAGGTGCTAAACACTTTGGCAGTTGGCACAGAGGGCTAAGGCTATATGCTGTAGTTCCTGTAATACATGGTTTGATTCCATCAGCTGTCATTTGCCTGCCGTGTAACCCAGAGCAAGTCAACTAACCAGACAGTGCTTTGGGTGAGGTGGTCTAGTCTCTTAATGGACATTTAGACCGCATGCTTAGTAACTTTCTATGAACTTAGTAATTATTCATAATTCATATTGTCAATATTTTCATAACACTGGATATTTCAACAATCAAGAGACAAACAGAAGTACTTAGCCCATAACTGTAGTGAACAGCTGGATGAACAAAACTGCTGCTAGCAGAATATCATTTTTGTGATTTACGAAATCCTGCTTACAAATTAGATTCTCGTGAAAGTTATCACTGTAAAAAGTTTATGCTGAATAATTTGGTTTTCACACTTTTTAATAAACAAAGCTGATAACTAAATATGTCATTGTAAATTGTGTGCATATATATATATATATATATATATATATATATATATATATATATATATATATATATTGTATGCCATTGCAAGTTCTACATGTAATAGGTCGACTGTAAATCAATGGTGCTTTTCTCCCTGGGTCACTGCTGAAAATGGGCTTTGTCTAATTAGACTATCCAGATCAACAAAGATAAATATGCTTTTGATTCCATAAATATGAACATTTGTTAACGGTATGAATTTGCAACTTGATTTTCTAAATGCTTAGGATGCAGCCACTGAAAGTTAGAATATAACTTTCCAGAACTCCTCAGCAGTCCATTGTATTTTGTTAGTAAATATTCTTGTAGTACATGGAGCACACTGATTACAGGGTGCAGTGAATCTGACATGGGGTAATTGGATAGGCTTAAAATGGCCAACAATGGAATTACCCTGGTAGTAATCTATGATCCTATATCCTGGTTAAATGCTAGAGCACCAACTTTGACAATGCTTATAGGATTGTTCAGAACCCCTAGGCACTGTTAAGGTTGGGTCTGCACTTAAAGCAAACAGTGCTAACCAGAAAATAAAAGCAGCAGGTAGAAACAGCTTCATTTCAACTCCTGTTTCTAAATGGTGTCTGCTACACTACACAGGGCATTTTAAACTAAACAGTTTCCCTTACACGGGGAATACATAAGAATGTCAACCAAAAGCCAACACAACATATCTGTTTTTCTTTTAACATCTTTTAACATCTTACTTTTTGATTAATTTGTGGTACATGGGGAAGATAAATCTCCATACACTACAAAGAATTATGATCGGATTTTCCAATCATAACTACATATTGTGTGTTCTCAACATGGATACCAAGAAATTCACGTCTTGAGCTTTGCTCTCTTGAGGTGAACTTGTTGACATCCATGTCTTAAACACATAAGTGAGTTACGATCAGCAACCTAATCATAATCCTCTATATTTTCCTTGAGATATTAACATGCATCCATACCATCATCCTCTGCCTTTCGTTTGTGTTTCATTCATATCCTGTCTCTTAAATGGACTCCCTTGCTGTTTATTATAGTGAACTAACATCTTTCTTTACAAAAAATCTATTTGCAACTGTAGCAGTGATGAAATTATTAATTTTTGTACTTATGAGCTTACTTCTGAAGTATATCTGTATGTGTATATTACTATATTGTATGATGTTTTTCTCTATGGATAATTTTCCTATGCATATCTGTATTGTTAAGTTTGTACTGTATGGAGCTTTTCACCCTGGGACTCCACTGAAAATGGGCAAATGGCCCAGTCAGACTCTCCTGTTAAACAAATGTAAAATAAAAATAAAAATAAGTAAATAAATTATATTTTATTTATTTATTTGTTGACTGGAATAGTCCAAATCAACAAGAAAAAAAAAGTTTCAGTAGAGGCCTGGGGAGAAAAGCTCCAAACATTAAGAATAGAAAAAACTTACAGTAATGTTTTAATACTTAGAGTGCTAAGGAAAATGCTACAATGAAAACAGAGACAACATACAACAATGGTCTACTACAGAGAGTTCTAATAAAATATTACATTAAGAATAGAAACAAAATAGAGCAATGATACAATTGACTGAATTCTAAGGAAACACAACATTAAAGATATTTAACAGTGGTATTCAGTTTATCCTACATTAAAGAAGAAAGAGTAGGGGGAATAAGAGGAAAGAGTGAGAAAGTAGAAATAAGTGGTGGGCAGAAAAGAAAGGAAGAATGGCAATACAGGGGAAACTGGAAAAAAATGAAGAAAGATGTGGAGAAATGAGGGTAAGCTAGTACAGCTGAGCAAGTGGCTTGTAGTTTGTTCTTATGATGTCTATGAGCCATGTGTCTTGTAAACATAGTAATGGCTTGAAGGTTCCACATTACTCTTATGAGGTACATGAGCACAGACATTTATCACTTAGGTTTTGCTTTAACTTGGGTTTGAAGCCTTTTAAGTCGTCTGTTGTTTAGTGGAAGTGGTAACTTATTCCAAAGATTGGCATCATAACTGGAATACAAAGCATTTCCACCAGCAATGTTTTAATTTGTGATGACCAGAAATTTTTCAATGGAACATAATTCTCTGTGTGCTTAATATTGACAAATTATGTTTTTAGGGAGAGGCAATATTTCAGAATGGAAATAAATCCATGGGCTGTGACTAGCTTAGTGTATATTAGCTGCTGTGGTAGATCTAACCATTGATGTTTTAAGATGAACCAGTGATGAGTCCTATATGAGAGGTTTGAAACAAAGCTCGCTAATTTGTTGTGGTATGTAAGCTTGTAAATATGCCTGATGCATAAAGGAGGGCAGGAACGAGGTAGGGATGCTGGGCAATGTTTTTCCTTCAAGATGAGTTTGACCAGTAGAGACATCCCACTGTGTGTGTGTGTGTGTGTGTGTGTGTGTGTGTGTGTGTGTGTGTGTGTGTGTGTGTGTGTGTGTGTGTGTGTGTGTGTGTGTGTGTGTGTGTGTGTGTGTGACTTCCTGTAAGAACTGATCAAATTTCAAATTTTTGTATATTGCTACACTTAGTAGTTTTATGTGGGTTACCTTTTCTATGATAGTGTTTTTGACCGATGTGTTATTAAGAGTGTTTCAAGACTGAGAACTGTTTAGGTGTGAATGACATTAATTTGCTTTCTTAAGGTTTAAGAGCAGATTTGTATTGGTTATCCAGGATTCAACAGAGAAAAAAGATGTTTTGATGCAGTACATATGAGAGTGGGGTCATCAGCGTAATGCAATGGCAGCTTGTCTGGAAGCTGAGTAGAGCTTGTTTATAAATATATTAAATAAAGGCAAATATAATACATGCAACTGACTCACATACCTCTCACACACATGGATTTTTATGGACATCTCTGATTTTACCTCAGAATTTTGCACTGCATCTCATTACATTTCTGTGAATTAATTTTACTGAACAATGACAGGCACTATATGTACAGATCTTTATGCTTTGGAAATTCATGTAAACACACATCAGGATTCAATAAACTCCATGTAGGCTCTGTGTAGATCCTACATGGAGTATATCCATGTACACAGCCACAATGTGCTCTTGGCAATGTGCAATGCATATTAATGATAAGCAGTGTGCCTAAGTGCAGTTTCATGGAGAGTCCCAGTAGTGTTGGCTGGGAAATCACGTAGAACAACGCAGATAATTAATCCATGTACAGGAGAGCACCAATGGTCCACCCCCATACCACTCAACCTCTTAGACCAAGAATTCTGTACAAAGCCATTAAATAAAGTGGGGCAATGGCAGGGAACTAGGGACATAGTGACATTTTGTTCTTATAAACTTAGAAAGTTGACAAATTACACAGTTATGCATTAGCATGCATCTTCTGAAGATTATGAAATTTGAAACAAAAACATTTGTCATTATTTAGTGCTGTCCATCCTGAATGATTATTACAAAACCACACATTTTATGAGGGTCACCACAAAAATACCAGCCAAAACCCTGGAAAAAATGCCAGAACTAGCCATATCTACATAGTTTGACTTTCCTCCTATTTTTTTTATTTATGCCATGTTTGCACAATGCGCCACAGTGTTTAGCAATGCTTACCTCTTTTGTATGGCGGGACCACTCATGTGTCAGACATGATCCAAACATCCAAAAATAGAAAGTGAATGCTTTCAGTTGCTATTGAGAGCAAACCAGGTAAGTGGGGCTGAGCTACACGCATGCCATCAACTTAACAATGAATACTAAAATACATGACTACACGTAACAACTCCTGTGGCAAAATGTGTATAGAGTGTTGGACTGGAGTGCAGATGGTCTAAGGCTCAAATCCAGGGTATGCAAACTTTATTTAAACTGCTGTGACATTGCAGCTTATACAAACAAAATGGTACTGTAATGAAATAACCATGGAATAGCATTGGTTGTAAGTTATTTTTGGCTACATTTGAAAAGGTGTACATCCCTTAGCATCACACAAACCAAAGCACTTGTTTTACCATGTTTGCATAAAGGTAAGTGGTGCGCAGCTCTTTTGGAAGTATCAAAATTCACACAGTGTACACTCTCAGTAAGCGCAATTGGCAGGAAAACATGCTATGTAAAGGTGACTTGGCGGGAACTGCACTTTAGCCATTGAGCTCAAACTTTTGCTGTATGTCAGGTGTTGGAGAGGGTGTACATTTCAAAGCACAGCACTGGGATGTTCAGGATTCCAAGGTCTTTATTGGGCTCTTGGATAGGGATCATGGGCCCTGGCTGATGCAGAAGAACTATACTGGCTCACAATATAAATCTGAAGCCTAGGATAGTTTGGCAAGGGCCCTTACCAGTGTGACCGGTATCCCCGTTCTGGGGAACAATGTTGTCACCATTATGATGACCTCTGCCAGAGGAAAAAGGATATGCTTGATCACTGGATCAGGGAGTTTCAGACAGGGAACACCACAGAGATGTGCATGTATGATTTACATTTAGTACTCGTAAATATTCAAGCTGAATATGGCAGAAACTGGTATTCATAATGCTTTTTCTGTTTCCATTTTCCACAGCTGCAGAAGAGAGGGCCTCAAATGTGAGGTCTCATCTGAGGAGATTGGCCAGGATGTGAGAAGCACGTGGTAAGTAAGCATAATTATATAAAGTACTGTAATGCAGACTTAACAGTGACAGATGGATTAGTTGCTATATCATACAGTTGTATGAACTTGGAAATCCATACCTGAACTGTACGAGCAAGTACGCATGCATTACTCTGTAGCACAGCTTTCAAATGTAGTTATTTCTGCCAAATACCACATTTAAGAATCACTGTTTTGCTTTGTTTATTGCAGGATTCATGGTTGTCTGGCAAGTAATTTATACTGCAGTCAATAAATGAGTATCAAAATGTATGTTAACATAAGTCCTGTGCAACTAGCCATGTGTGTAACAGCAATATCTGGAAAAAATTCTAAGTTATGGGTTAGTTAGTGTGCACCCACTAATTTATGATATGTAAAGACATCCTGCTCTAAAAGGTAGAGAGGTGTGTTCTGTAACACAAAGTAACAGTTGCACATTCTCAGATAACAGTAAACATTAATATATAAAGTATAAAAGGAAAGAGTGTCTGTATTATGCTGTATTCCAAAGGAAAGTGCAGCATTACAGTAGTCACTGCTTGAGAGTTCTAATACCACACTCCACAAATTTAAAACTCAGCTGATTACAATGCTGTTTTAAATTGTCGTCAATAAAAATATAGTACTGTTAAGTAATCATCATTATAGCATTAGAAGTGCAGACCTCTAAACCTGTGACTTGAATGGCCTGCTATCAAGTGTAATCACTGTACATGTATTCCAAGCAATAACAAAAATTCTTAGCAGTTGGTATTGTTAACATTAGAATGTCACAGAATAGAATACATTAATTGTAGAAAGAGTTGTATATTATCTATGAAGTTACTTAGGTGCAGACATCAGCTACTGCACCCAGCAGTGTGGTGATGGGACAGTGCTGACAGTCCAATGGGTGAGGACTTGAGTCATACTGTTACTGTGCTGACATCCATGGGAACTTGATCACCCCTTCTCCCCCAATCAGTGTTTACCACCCCTCTTTTGTTCTCACCAACTCTGTCTCTTGTCTTGCATTTCTTGTCTGTCTGCAAATGCTTCCTCACCTTCACAACTTGCTTGCCCCAGACTTGCCTATATCCCTTCCCTTCCCCAACATTTCATTCTCTCCTAAAAAAAAAGTGGCAGTGTCTCCCCAAAAATATCGTCCCATTCATAGCTCTTCATTTCACACGTGTCTACTTGATACACTTAATTTGGTCAAATTGGCTTCACAACACAATTATGTTGTTGTCACCTTTTTCTCTGGAGGTGACAGTCCAAATTCAGCTAATGTTCTGCCTCTTACCATCCCACAATAACTCTTTAAAGAAAAGAAATGGGGAAATAAGAAAGTGATGAAATGGTGAAATGGGGAGCAAGCAGGTAGAAAAACACAATGAAAGGAACACAGGAATGTGCAAAAGGGTTTAGGTAAGAACCATAGCAATCCATTTCTTCAACATTAACAAATGAGCACATGTACAGATTCTTAGGAGTATTTGGACTGTCACCTCCAGAGAGAGGGGTGACAACAACATAAATGCATTGTGAAACCAACTGGACTAAATTAGGCATGTCAAGTAGATGTGTGTGTATGAAATGGAGAGCTATGTATGGGACAAAATCTTTTTTGGGACAAGTGCCCTTTTTTAAGGAGAGAGTAGAATGTTGGGGAAGGGATATAGGCAACTCTGGGGCAAGCAAGTTGGGAAAGTCAGGAAACATTTGCAGACAGACATGACATATAAGACAAGAGACAGGTCTGGTGAAGGACACAAGGGGGGCATGAACACCTTGGTTCAGGTGGGGGCGGGGGTATTGCAAACTTATGGACGCCATGTTTGGTGACAGTGAGAATCAAACCCTCACCCACTGGATTGTCATCACTGTCATCTCACCGTCTGATGTCTGAATGTTCTTATGTTATTCAGGATGATGATGGAGAGCAGTGTCTCCACTTAGTGTGGGTGTGCACCAATTGTGTGACACACAATCCTATGCACCAGACCTGACAGTTAAGCTCAGGTGACAAAATCACCCCCTCTACCTCTGGTCCCAGTGAGAACTACAGGTCTATCTTCTAGGGCAGAAGTATCTGAGGAATCCAGGTAGGGCAGGGGCAGCAGAGGGTGTGCCATCAGGCTTCAGCCCAGAAGTGCTGGGCTTTGGTGGCATAGACAGTGGAGGTAGTAGAGGCAGAACACAGGGAACTGGCCTACCCTGCCGTGCTGCAGTAATAACATAAATGCAATTAAAATTCCATAATGAAATAAAATGTGACACACAATAATGGACAGAATAACATTAAATAAAATCTAAACATATAATAAATTAATACAAAAAAATAAATAATATAATTGCAAACAAAATGAGAAATAATAAGAAATGAAAATGTATTTAACAGAAAAACAAGAGAAAATTATGAAAAATAAACAAAACATAGGTAATTAAAATAATTCTGATAATTAAACATATGATTATATACATAATATAATAATAATAATGCAAATAAAAATAAAAACTAAGAAATACATAAAAAACTAATGAAGATAAGGGGTGGGGTGAGAGAAAAAAATAAACAACATTAGTAACCACATAGATAATATACAAAACTTTCTACAAATAACTTTTTATATTCTGTTACACTTTCCTGTCAACAATACCAAATGCTAATACATACCTTTATTATTTTGAATACTACCCTGTTGCTAATGCAGACACACTATAGTTCAGATCATATCACATCCAAAAATCATTTATGGGGGCATATATTGCACATATTTTGAAGGCTTATAGTGCATGCATATCTGAACTGCTTCTTACTGAAGTTGGTGCGCATTGTTTGCTGTGGCATAGACTGGATTCGGGCCTGCTGGATCTAGCTTTGTTTGTGTAACTTGAGCACTAATCCAGGCATTCTCTAAAGTATTCAATTGCATTTATTACTGCTTGGTAGTAACTTGATTAAAGTTTAGCTGTCATTCTAAGTCTTTTGGATTAAGCACTTGGGCTTCAGACCAGTTGTTTTACATTAGGAAGGTTTGTGGCATGCACTGTGGTGGCAGGACAAGTAGCTTTCATCCTTCTAAGTTGGGAACTGCTGATTGAGAGCCCAGTGTCTGTTATTCTTAAAGTGTATTAGTTCTGGTTTAGGCACTTGGGCTTCAGGCCAGTTATTTTACATTAAGAAGGTTTGTGGTCTGCACTCTTGTGGGAGAAGAGGCTGGACTCTGCCCTTCTGAGCTGGGAATTTCTGGTTAAAGGTTTATAGTGCCTGAATATCTGAACTGTATCTTACGGAAATTGGTACACCTTGTTTGCTGTAGCATAGACTAGATCCAGGCCTGCTGAATATAGCTTTGTTTATATGCTTGTTGTTTGTTTGCTTGTTATTTCCTGGAACGCTAATTCCACCTAATACGCTTCTCAGCGCTTCTGTGTCTCAATAGAGATTTCTGCATTGCTTACTGTACTTATTTCCTTGTTTCACTTGAAAGAAAGTTACTGTTTGTCATTTTGCATTTAAGTTACCTGTAACACATTGCACTTAAGTTACCTGGCACTTGCTCACTAAAGCAATTATATAAGTCAGCACTAAAAATTAAAAGCACTACACCCTCACTCCCCACTGGCCCTGGTTTTCAATTATTAAGGAATTTCCAATATTATTCTAGCATGTCCAAAGGTCAGTTGTCAATCTCCTCTCCGGTCCAGCTGGTGAATCTGGGAATCCTGAGGCAATGTTACAACTGCCTCATGTACACAGACAACCCTCTCCTCCTCCCAACAAATTCCAACACATGTGAGAGATGCAACCATATAGCCAAACTGGAGGCTAAGCTCTCTCAACTCAGTACTGGCATAACCAGTCAGGAGGAGAAGGAAACCATACTCACTACAATTCCAGTCTCACATAGACCTACCACGACAGCAAACCAAACACATAATCACACAAAACATACTGGAGGCTCTAAATAAAGATCTGCAAGCAGCAGAGACCTCCAAAGCAGACACCCAAGCAGCCGCTACCCCAAAACAAAACACGTGCAACACATCTCTCACAAAGCCAGTGTGCCAAACAGTCACAGCCCTTAAGACTAAACAACACACCTGATACACTTGTAATAGGTGACTCTATCGTCAGGCACACTGACGTCCCGCTCACCAGGCTGAACAAGGAGAGGGTCACGGTGAGCAGCCTGTCGGGTGCTAGGATCCGCCACATAACACAAGCACTCAGGTCACTCCAAGGCAAGTACAAATATGACTCAGTCATTGTCCATGCTGGTGTGAATGACCTGAGACGTACCTCCCTGGACTACATGAAAAGAGACATAAAGAAGCTCTCTGAGCATGTAGCCCAGGCCAGTATGACCCTGACCTTGAGTAGCATCTTACCCTCACCAAGAATGATGCCACAATATGAAGACAAGATGATCAATTTCAACAATTGGCTTAAGTACTGGTGTCATTCAAAGGGGATCCAATGCCTGTCAGCTTGGGATGATATGCTCGACAAGCCACGATGCTTCGCTAGGGACGGCTTGCACCTGTCACCCCTGGGCTTTCGGATATTGGCAAAGGCTCTTGCTACCCCCATAGTGCCTTTTAGGCAAGGCTCAAAAGACAAACCCACCTCCATAGGTATCACAAGGGATAAGAAACTAAGAGTAATGCTGCTCAACGCCAGAAGTCTAAACCTCAAGATGCACTCGAAACTCTCCTTAGCATGGAGAACATCGATATCTATGCAGTAACAGAAACCTGGTTCAGGGCTCCTGAGAGCACCCCAGCACTACCAGGTTATACCTCATACCATGCTTTTCGGCCCCAAAACTTGGACCGAACCACAAAAGGAGGGGGAGTATCGATATTCATCAAAGATACCCACACCTCCAGGTTGGTGGCAAAGCACGAAGCATCAGAGACTATCCATGTGCAACTAACAGTGGGTAAAACTGCCTTCCAGTTTATAGCCTGCTACAGACCACCCTCCCAAACCCAGGAACCCCACTCGGCCTTCCTGAGAACACTGGAAAATATGAAGGTCTCTCCAAACACCAATATATTGGGCGACTTCAATTACCCAAACATAGACTGGGAGCATTACTCTAACTCCAACACCCTAGCCCAAAGGTTCCTAGAATTTATAAACTCAAATGCTATGGAACAACTTGTTACCACTCCCACAAGAGGGGAAAACATACTGGACCTGATCATCACCAACATGGGGACTCTATGCTCCAGACCAGAAGTGTATCCCTCACTGGTAAGATCAGACCATAAACTAATCTCACTGGATATTCACATCCCGACCCCACCCCCTGCCCAGAAAACCACAGTGAAAAACTTCTCTAAAGCAAATTTTACACTCCTCAAAACTGAGGTGGAATCCTTCAAAGCCCCCGGGCCTGTGGAAAATATGGCCCAGACCGCAGAATCCTTTATAAACGCATTCTATGAACACCTTCAGGAATGCATGGATCATGCGATCCCAAATAAAACCAAGACCCAATCCTCCAAAGGCAGACGACCTGTCTGGTGGACCCCAGCCATAAACAAACTATACAATAGAAGGAGGAAGCTACTAAATGATAAAGCAAAATCCCAAAAAGGGAAGGCATCACTGATCAGTATTAGCAAAAAACTACGGGCACACATAAAATTGTCTAAGGCCAGCTTCAAGAGAAAAATTGCACAGGACACTAAGGATAATCACAAGGCTTTCTTTAGTTATGTTAGGAACATGGGTGGTAATTCCCAGATATGCTCAGAATTAGTCCAAAATGACAAAAAATACACCGAACCCCCAGACATTGCCAACATCCTAGCTGACAGGTTCAGCGCAAACTTCTCCCCCCCTCCCCACCAAAAGGGCAAATATCTATCCCAGCAGAGTGCTGCCCCTGATATTTCAGATGCCCTGGTAAGAGCCGCCCTCTCCCAAGCAAAACACAGCATCAATGGGACCAGATGGTGTCCCGGGCTGCGTCCTACATGAACTCAAAGAAGAGCTAAACCCAAACATAAAACTACTGTTCAATCTCAGCCTTACTACAGGATATGTGCCCAATGAGTGGCGTACAGCAACAGTGGTCCCTCTCCATAGAGGTGGTGCCTCAACAGATCCTGGAAACTATTGTCCCATATGCCTGACTATCTTGGTCTGCAAAGCTATGGAAAGGATCATCATGGACCTCATAAGTAAAGATATTGGGGACCTACAAACACTGGATCCTACCCTGTTCGGCTTTGTTAAGGGCAGATCCTGCCTCTTAAACCTGGTTGATTTCTTTGAAACAGCCACCAAGGCCATTGACGAGGGGAAGGTGGTCCACACAGCCTACCTGGACCTCGCAAAAGCCTTCGATACAATACCCCACTCGGGCATTATAGATAAGCTCACCAGCTTAAATATAAACCCCTATGTCACTAGATGGATTGCAAACTGGCTCAAGGACAGAACCCACATGGTTAGAATTGCTGGAGCCATGTCAGACTCCAAACCAGTTACAAGTGGTGTCCCACAAGGCTCAGTCCTGGGACCTCTCTTGTTCGGTATATATTTCTCGGAGGTACAGGCCAACATGGAAGGACTGTGGCTGACCAAGTTCGCAGATGACTGCAAACTGGGTGCCATAATCGACTCTCCAGCCGACACAAGCATCCTCCAAAAGGGCCTCATAGAAACAAACAACTGGTGCCAGTGCCATGGCCTCAAGCTAAATGCCAAAAAGTGTATAGTCATCCCCTTTGGCAAAAACAAAGTGCCCACAAATTACCACATAGGTGGAAATCCATTAAGTACAGAAGAAGTAATTAGGGACCTGGGGACCCAAGTTGATAGCAATCTCTCATTTGACAACCACGTGGCCAAAGTGGTTAGAAAAACATTTTATATATGAAAAAATGAACAGGTCCACCACAGGATGTAAGTCACAATAAGGCTAAGACCACGAACAACTGTAGGAAGCAATTTAATCCACAAATCCACACTTCAACGACTGAGCGCTTTCACCAGAAAACCTGGTATCATCAGAGTCTTAACATTTCAAGTACACCCAGCATGTTCTTATATACATTTTAAATGATCAATTAACCAATTAAAATTCCTTAATTGGTGAAATACCCATTGAGGTTACTTTGCAACAACCAAAAACGTTTGTAAAAATGCATGTATATGTATGAATACATTAATTAAAAATTATGTAAAAAATGCAAAACCAAAAATAATATATGAAAAGGAATATGTATATATACACAATGAATGGAGAAATATCCTTCCTATCCTTGTTAACAAACATAAACCTAACTTTAAATGCAATTCAATATATGTAGGATGTAAAAAATAAATGAATGAAAATAATATGTCCATACAATTAATTCTAAATATAATGTTAATATAAAATGCTAATATAGCAATAACCCACGCCTGGGTGTGGGTAATGCTAAATTTACCCACGGTTGGCGTGGTTTGGTCCCGAGGGACCAAACAAAGCCACCGTGGGTAATTAGCATTACCCAGAAGTGGTTATTGCTATTATAATGACATTATTTAAGAAAAGAAACTGTTACTTTTCTTAAATAATGGCATAGTATAATGCCTGTTTACTGCCCTTCCGCAGATGTCTGGCATCCGCGCGAGTTCTGATGTACTGCGCAGTACATCAGAGTTGTAAAAGCAACGGAGAAAGCAAGATCTCTGTTGCTTTTTCTATGTTAAATGAGTTTAACATAGCGAGACAGTTAAAATAAGCAACGGACATCTCCGTTTATTTTAATGTCTCGCTATGTTAAACTCATTTAACATAGCTAAAAACAACGGAGATCTTGCTTTCTCCGTGCTTTTATGTTAAATGGGTTTAACATAGCGAGACAGCTTTAAAATAAGCAACGGAGATCTCCGTTGCTTATTTTATGTTAAACCCATTTAACAGTGTTTAAAACGAGTTATACTAATGGAAAAAGTCCGGCGACGGACCTTTTCCATTAGTATAACTCGATTTACAACGGGCACGCTGGCCAATCAGCGTGCACGTTTTGGGGGGATCATGGTATAATATTAAATATTCAATACCTGCTACCCATTTCACAAACCCATATATATTGTTCAAATTATATAAACAACATAATTAGATGCATTGTATTCTCAATGTATTAAACTAGTTAATGTTAGTAAATATAACAATTGAACAATTACATGTTGGTATTACAACCATCTAAATGAATATCCAGTAGACTAAGCAAGCATCCAGTAGATTAAAAATCTAAATAAAATTTGATCTATATTTTAACAAGGGTTTTAAAGAAATGCTTTCATTAATCCCCGGGTATTTGGTAGCATTTAACCTAATCCGCCATTCCATCTCCCGGAGGGCAACAAGATTGTCAACATCTCCAAATGTGTCAGGTTTAATTTTGTCTACTACAAAAAATAAAAATTTTTGAATTCGTGACAAGTTCTACTATGTAAATATAGGGCATTGTGGTCATGCTTTCTTCTAATGGAACCACAATGTTCCCTAATTCTCTCTTTTAAACATCTTGTAGTCTTGCCCACGTAAAAGGCATCGCATGTCATGCACGATGCAACATATACACAATACTTAGTGACACAATTGCAACGTCCGGGACATGCGATGGTACGACCAAAACCTGCTACAATGAGATTGGAACCTACTGCTATGTATCTGCACCATTTACAACAACCACATCTGTTCATTTGTGATCTCACAAAGTTGTCACTTTTTCTTTCTAGTATGTCTTTCAAGTTATTTCCCCTACTAAAAACTATTACAGGGGCATCACCCAGAATTAATTTTAAACCTTCACTTAGAAAGTAGTCCCATAACATTTTTAAGTTTGTACAAATTTCCAAAGAATTGTCATTGTATTTCAAAATAAATTTAGGTCCGTCTTTGCCCATACCCCCATTATTGTCTTCACTGTCGGATCCACACAAAACTGAATTCTTATCCCCTATTCTCAAAATTGGGGAATATTTACTTTTCCTCTTCTTGTACACTCCTTTTTTAGTTCTAATTAAAAGTGTCAAAGGATAGCCCCTCTCCAAAAATAGTCCAATGAGTGTATAAATCTCTTTTTTGAACTCCTCATCATCACTGATCAACCTAGAGAGACGAACCATCTGACCTTTGACCAAACCCCTCCTTTGATGCATAGGGTGGCAACTGGTATAGTGCAGCATAGAATTTGCATAACTAGGTTTCCTATATATATTACTTACAAATCCTGTTTCATTCTTGGAAATCCTGATGTCCAAAGAATTAGCACAATCACAATTCTAGTTGTATGTAAATTTAAGAAATCTAGAACAGTTGTTTAAATAGTCCATGAATTCCCCAACACTATCCTCGTCGCCCTTCCATAAAATGAGTAAGTCGTCAAGAAATCTATTATAAGACAATATATTTTTTCCAAATCTAGAATTAAGGATGTGCTTTTTTTCCCATGCTAGAAGAACTAAATTAGCATAGACCGGGGCACACTTCGCACCCATTGCTACCCCGGTTGTTTGTTTATACCTTTCATCTTCAAACATGAAGAAATTGTTATTAAGTATCAATTCCATTAGCCCATAACAAATTTCCAATTTTTCCATATCAAATTTCCTATTTGAATGTAAACTGTCATAAAAAAGCTCTAGACCCTCTAAGTGAGGAATAACTGAGAATAGATTAACAACATCAATTGTTAAAAAGCCAAAGTTACCCAGTTTAGAAAAGTCAATTGAATTTAGTCTTTCTAGACAGTGCCATGAATCCTTCAGTATGTGTTCAGCATCCATTAAAGCTTTTTTACAATAAAAATCAACAAATGCTGCCAAGGGCTCAGTCTTAGAACCCTTTGCTGAAATAATGGGACGAAACTGAAGAAAGTCGGTTCCCTTATGGGCCTTGGGTATGCCAAAAAATTTTGGCATATTTGGAAACTTCACTACTAGACAGTGAAAGTCTGCCTCATTGATAACTCCCTGATATAAAGCATCTAATAAATATAAATCTATTCTCTGGTATGCCGAATTGATCTCATGGATCGATACTCTAGCATAAGTGTTATCATCATTCAAAATGGACATCATCTGACCAACATAATCTATGTTGTGCATGATAACCATCCCTCCGCCCTTGTCAGGTCTCATGCATCTGTATTGGCCCATCGATGTAAGTTCTTTAAGTACGGCCCTTTCTTTGTTGGTCAAATTATCAATATAAGTAGCCCTTTGCAAGCAAAATCTCCTCAGTTCATATTCAACCATTCTTTCAAAAATGCTGATCTCTTTGTTAGTAGGTGGCATGAATGTACTTTTCCTCCTAAGTGAATTGGATTGGTGCAACCTATTTTGTATATTACTATCAGTACCTGATGTATGAAAATATAGTTTCAAGTTAATTTCCCTTATGAATAGCTTGAAACTTTTTAATAACTGAGTTACATCCAAACCAAAACTTGGTACAAACTTTTCCCCTTTGCTGAATAATTTAAAATGGGATTCATTCATAACTAGATCAGTGTAGTTGTATATAATGTATCCCATTTCCTTTTGAATACTATGTTTCATTCCCTCTTTTGGAATGGGAGACATGGAACAAACACTATGTACTTCTACACCATTATTGTCCAAATGAAATCCAAAATTCTCAGATATTATTTCGTTGAGATGGTCATCTTCACTACTAATAGGGGTGTCACCCCTCCCTTCATTCATTAAAGCATCTGAACAAGATGGTGAAACTGGTAAAACATCACCAAGTTTACATTGTTCCCTTGTAATAAACTCATAATTACACTCACTTTGCTTGTCACCACTGTTCACACCCTGTTGGCATGTTTCCACAATATTATTGTCTTGTAAGACCAACCCTATTTTGACATTATCAAAATAATCAACATTGTCGTCATCAATTGAAATAAAACAGTTGTTAGGTTCTCCAATTGTATTGGTGCTCAAATTAGTATATATGCATTCACATGCAGATGTAATACAAAGCCCTCCTTTGCCCCCCTCACTAACTTTACAATTTTGAGAGCAGGAAACAGTGGGCAAAAAAGATGTAAACAAAACATTGATGTCATCACATAAAGAGAAATTAACAGAAAAGTCTGAGGTGAAAGGAGTCAATGGAAATTCATTCCCCTCCTTCCTGGACTTAATCGTTGGAATTGGCCCCGGTCTCTCCCCTTGTTTAAAAGTCTCTCGGACCTCCATGGTAATTCCGGTTCGCCCAAAAAATTATTATCTTCACCCCGACTTTCATTAGAACATTCTTCATTACGATTGTTAAAATCAAATCTAATAGGTGTTTCATGTTGATATTTAAATACCTTGCGTCCCGGTGGGTATGCAGTTCCTGTTTTATATGCATTGCAATCCCTATCTAACTTTTTATTTTTGATAGCCTTGTTCTTATGCACAAAATTGTCAACATTCTTGATAACCCTCTCGTAGTGATTTTTATGCTGGAAAAATAACAAATCTTGAGTAATATTAGCATCCAAGTGTACTATTTCTTCACGTAGTTTTTTTAGTTTAATTTCATTGTGCCTTAATATAATGTCAAGTAAGTCCATACCTGCCCTTTGGTATAACTCGATCAATTCCTCATACGCTTTAGAGTCAACCTCGATTCCCGTGGGTAATTTCCAAATTCGTAAACCCATCGGAATCTGCCCCATTTCTCTAGATTTGGTGAGAAATAAACTGTCTAGTTGTACTGCGCGAAACTTGGTGCAAGCTTTCTCGTATTTAAAAATCTGTTCACGTAACGTTAAAGGCTGTTGGTTGGTTTGACCCACATGTTCCTTCGCATTCAAACCACCATTTACGTCTAACGTAGGAGTTTCTAACCATGCGCAAATATTTCGAAGCTGGGTGTTGTAGTCCATGGTACCCGATGTTTGCGGTACTTCCGTGTTGGAATTGCTGGCTCCAGTTAAACTACCATTCATATCTCGCCTAACGATTCCACTATAAGTAGCTGTAGACCTGACCCTCTGTCCAGGTGTAATATCGCTGGGTCAATGCAAAGTATACAGCTCTACCTGTGTCTCCGTAGGGCTGTTAATAGGAGTCACGTCATCCTTAGCCTTCTCCTCCTCATATAAACGTACCAGTTTACCCAACACGGTAGTGAGTTCTTTGAGCAATGCCTCCATATTCACAAAAAATCTTGCCTAGTGCTCAAAATCCTCGGTTGACCAAACAGTAATAAACAGTGTGAAGGACCCCAAAACAGGAATCCACAACAAATGAAAAAATGAACAGGTCCACCACAGGATGTAAGTCACAATAAGGCTAAGACCACGAACAACTGTAGGAAGCAATTTAATCCACAAATCCACACTTCAACGACTGAGCGCTTTCACCAGAAAACCTGGTATCATCAGAGTCTTAACATTTTAAGTACAGCCAGCATGTTCTTATTCATTCTCTCTTTCGGCTTTTCCCGTTAGGGGTCGCCACAGCGGATCATCTCTTTCCATTTCTTCCTATCCTCTGCATCTTGCTCTGTCACACCAACCGCCTGCATGTCCTCTCTCACCACATCCATAAACCTTATCTTAGGCCTTCCTCTATTCCTCTTACCTGGCAGCTCCATCCTTAGCATCTTTTTCCCAATATACCCATCATCCCTCCTCAGCACATGTCCAAACCAACGCAATCTCGTCTCTCTTGCTTTGTCTCCAAACTGTCCAACATGAGCTGACCCTCTAATATACCGATTCCTAATCCTATCCATCCTAGTCACACCGATTGCAAATCTTAACATCTTTAACTCTGCCACATCCAGTTCTGACTCCTGCCTTTTTGTCAATGCCACTGTCTCCAACCCATATAACATAGCTGGTCTCACTACACTCTTGTAGACCTTCCCTTCACTCTTACGGATACCCGTCTGTCACAAATCACTCCTGACACTCTTCTCCACCCATTCCACCCTGCCTGTACTCTCTTCTTCACCTCTCTTCCACATTCACCATTACTCTGAACTGTTGATCCCAAGTACTTAAACTCGTCCACCTTTACCAACTCTACTCCCTGCATCCTCACCATTCCTCTACCCTCCCTCTCATTTACACACATATATTCTGTCTTAGCCCTGCTGACCCTCATTCCTCTGCTCTCTAGAGCATATCTCCACCTCTCCAGAGTCTCCTCAACCGGATTCCTACTCTCACTACAGATCACAATGTCATCTGCAAACATCATAGTCCACGGGGCCTCCTGTCTGATCTCATCTGTCAACCTGTCCATCACCACTGCAAATAAGAAAGGACTCAGAGCTGATCCTTGATGTAATCCCACCTCCACCTTAAACGGATCTGTCACTCCCACTGCAGTCCTCACCACTGTCACACTACCCTCGTACATATCCTGTACCACTCTTACGTACTTCTCTGCCACTCCCGACTTCCTCATACAATACCACAACTCTTCTCTAGGCACCCTGTCATATGCTTTCTCCAAGTCTACAAAGACACAGTGCAACTCCTTCTGACCTTCTCTGTATTTCTCCATCAACACTCTCAGAGCAAACATTGCATCTGTAGTGCTCTTTCCTGGCATGAAACCATACTGCTGATCACTAATCATCACCTTCCTTCTTAACCTTGCTTCCACTACTCTTTCCCATAACTTCAAGCTGTGACTAATCAGTTTTATCCCTCTGTAGTTACTGCAGCTCTGCACATCACCCTTATTCTTAAAGATAGGCACCAAAACACTTTTTCTCCACTCCTCAGGCATCCTCTGACTTTCCAAAATTTCATTAAACAATCTAGTTAGAAATTCCACTGCCATTTCTCCTAAGCACCTCCATGCTTCCATTGGTATGTCATCTGGGCCAACAGCCTTTCCATTCTTCATCCTCTTCATAGCTGCCCTTACTTCCTCCTTGCTAATCTGTTTCACTTCCTGATTCACTATCCCCACATCATCCAACCTTCTCTCTCTCTCATTCTCTTCATTCATCAGCCTCTCAAAATACTCTTTCCATCTACTCAACACACTCTCCTCTCTTGTGAGTACCTTTCCCT
This sequence comes from Protopterus annectens, assembly GCF_019279795.1. NCBI lineage: Eukaryota > Metazoa > Chordata > Ceratodontiformes > Protopteridae > Protopterus > Protopterus annectens. Next base: position 660,110,875 of record NC_056732.1, read on the forward strand.
CACTATCCTTTATCACCCTTACATGCTGCACATCTTTCCCAGCTCTGTCCCTCTGTCTAGCTAATCGGTACAGGTCCTTTTCTCCCTCTTTAGTGTCCAATCTCTCGTACAACTCTCCATATGCCCTATACATTTTAAATGATCAATTAACCAATTAAAATTCCTTAATTGGTGAAATACCCATTGAGGTTACTTTACAACAACCAAAAACGTTTGTAAATTTTAATTGGTTAATTGATCATTTAAAATGTATATAAGAACATGCTGGGTGTACTTGAAATGTTAAGACTCTGATGATACCAGGTTTTCTGGTGAAAGCGCTCAGTCGTTGAAGTGTGGATTTGTGGATTAAATTGCTTCCTACAGTTGTTCATGGTCTTAGCCTTATTGTGACTTACATCCTGTGGTGGACCTGTTCATTTTTTCATTTGTTGTGGATTCCTGTTTTGGGGTCCTTCACACTGTTTAAAACATTTTATATAGCCCACCTAATCATGAAGGGATTCACATCTAGATCAGGGGAGGTCATCGTGCCTCTTTACTCATCCCTCATCAGGCCCATAATTGAGTACAATGCCGCTTTTGGGATGTACCTTACCAGACACCTGCAGCAACTGGAAAGACCCCAAAAGTACCTCACCAAGAGAATCAAAGGGCTCAAACAGATGCCATATGCTGCCCGGTTAAAGAAACTCCAGCTCTACTCAGTGGCATACCGCCTGTTCAGAGGCGATCTGTGCCTGACATATAAAGCCATGTCCAACCCGAATTAATGGACATGCTGCACCTTAGAAAATCCAAATCCCATCGAGCTATGCACTCGAGACTTGAACCTCAGCACTGAAATAAATAGGACATGCTGGAGGAACAGATTCATAACCCAGAGGCTCCCTTCACTCTGGAATAAAATCCCAGTCCAGGTTAGGCAGAGTCCCTCATTGACTCTCTTCAAGAGGAATCTTGATGAGTGGATGGGAGATCGTAGGTTTACCCCGGGTATCACTTCTGTGTCACTGTTAGATAGAGGCACAGTATACTAACCTCGAAAAAGGGCATAGCAAAATAAATTTAAAATGGGTGGCGAAAGCCAAACACATTCTGGCTAGGCTTATAAATGCCCTAGGGCAGATAGCCTAGTATGAACCTATGAACCTATATGCATGTCCCATGTAGATTGATTACATTTGACAGCAGACCATATGAGACACAACTATAGAGGTCTGCATTTCTAATACTAGTGTTATGAATATGTAACACTACTGTACTTTTATTGAAGACAACCTAAAAGAGTTTCTAAAGACCTGATTTTAAATATGAGGAGTGTGTTATTAGAACCCACAAGCAGTGATTAATGTAACACTGTATCTTTCCTTTGAAATACAACATAATGCAAGCACTCTTTCCTTTTACATTTTATAAATACAGGTTCAGTGTTATAATGGTAACAATCTGCAGCATGCTCTTGTTGTCCCTGGTTTTTAGGTCCTACTTTACACTGCAATATTTATGTCAACTTAAACAAGTACTGTATACTTTGGACATGTGGTTTTCTAAATTATAACCCCTGTCTACTCTGTAATACTGGACTGTTGTTTTAAATATACTAATGCATGCATGCTTTTGCTTTACAATGGACAAATTCATACTCAATGTGATACAAGAGTTTACCACAATAAGCTGTATTTACTCCTAATGCTAAAATAACAGTACTCTTTGGAAGCATACATACCATTTGCATCTCATATCCTTCTCATTCTTTCCTCATAGGTTCACAATTTAAGTGATCATTCTGCATTAGCTGTAGGAAAAACAGAACACAACATAATACCATTAAGAACATAAATTATGAACATATGCAGCTGCTACCTCCTACAAGCATTGCCTATAAGTGATACCTACACATCTGTGGAGTGTCATCAGTTCTGCGTTCCATGATCCAACCATTGTGGGTATCCCTCTTCGTCATCCTGAGGTCTCGGTAGTGATTCCTACACAGTATGCCAGTGCAGGGGATACTGGTAACAATGGATAAATCCCAGGCAAAACTACTCAATGCATCTGATTTGTAATCTGATCCATGATAGCACTCCTGCAATAGCCAAGGACCATAATCATTCACAAGGAGTCCAACAAACACTTTGGACTCCTGTACACCCCACCTTTGAGACCAAAGTCTCCGAACTTCTCCATGAACACCAAACATGTCTAATGCAGATGAAAACCAATGTACAATGACTTTTCCCATCAATTGCACTTATGACAGATACTGAGAATGAGCACTATTGGACTTTGCAACACTTGAAAATGGTAAGCACTGCTTAGCATTGTGTAAACATGTTACCTGTGTTTGCACGCTGAGAAATTATAAAGTGAAGTTCATTAATACAGATATCATATCATTACATAACTGACAATATTATGGTGTCATCCATCAGGAAAATACTTTAACTCAGGGTGACTATAATGAGAAGTGGGACACCATTTTAAAAAGACAGATGTCTTCTGTATTAGAACCCTGGATCTTATCCATGATAGTCCTACACTCACATCTGTTGCCAGTAAAAGGATTAAAGTATACATGTGTATGTTTAATTACATTACTATGTAATGCAAGGACAAATTAGTAAAATACAAGTTGCAATCCTTGTATCAGAACCCAGGGCCATGTGAACTTTAGGCCAACACTTAACATCTGCAGCCACAGGGGAGGTTACATAAATATCTACTACATTAATATTGATCCTGAGGGTCCCACTGTTACACGCAATGCAGCACAGCTTAGTGGGTTTGTGCTGTGTAGACTGACATTAGCAGAATACATCCCAGGTTTAGATATCTGGGTCCCATCTGCTACCTGAGTGGTTCACTTCTACAGTTTGTGTACTACTGCTGTGTGTGCAAACCAGCTGTGCATAGCTGACACCATTTGTGCTACACACAAGAACATGCAGCAGCAAGGAAACAGTGACTCCAAATATTTAAATAAAAACACATGATAATAGTTAGAATATAAAATCAATGTACCACATGCACTACTAGGCTATGTAACTATACAGGAAATATCCCCACATAGTTCTACAATCCAATTCACTATTAAATGCACATGCCAAACACAGGCTGGGTGCCTTGACCCTGTGTTTCACACACACATTTGTAGCTAGCAGCGACAGGCATCTAGCATCATACCTCTCAACGTCTTAGAGCAAGGAATCTGGACAAAGGCATAAATAATGGGGGACAAAGGCCTAAAAACAGGGACACTCTTTAAATATTGCTGTCACATATTTTGGAAGTGGATAGAATACCAGGTTATGCATTAGCATGACTTTTCTGAAAGATATGAAGTCTGAAACTGAAATGTGTGCCTATTTCCTGACCTCAGTCTGCAATGATTTGCCAGTGATTTGCCAGAAAACCACAATTGTATGAGACACAGACCAAATATATGAGTCCTATCTGGACATTCTATGAAACTATGTATATCTGAGAAGGATGTGCAGCACACAATCAAACTGAAAATAATGTACAGTCATAATAAAATATTACGTTACCTGTACATTTAGTGAAATGTTTCACTTTTACAATACTGCACTTACGAATTACACACCCTGTTATGATGTTTGCATGCAAATATACAACACTGTTTTACATATCTGTGTTTCTTGGTCATTCATCAGTTATCTGTCCAGTAATGTTCAGGACTTGTGAGACGTATAGTCAGACATGAGGGGCCACAGCACTGATACTTCTGTTACCACACAGGTACTTTGTCTGCTGCTTGAGGTGAAGTCTAGTACTGTGATTGAATGTTGTTCTGTGGACCCACTTGCAAACCAACTGATGACATAGGATTTGATAATCTCCTTGGTTAGTTTCCCACTGAGAACAAATGTTGGATTGTGATAAAGGCCTTGACCAAGTTACGATAGGATGTGTGCACAGCTCTGGCTTTGTGCATGTCTCTGGTCACAGTCTTGAATCTCACCAGGTTTTGCAGCCACAAGATACCCTTGAGAACACCTAAGTGGAACACATCTATTGTTTGAAGGTAACCTATTTCCCTATGTCTGAGATGCATGCAAATTGTATCCATTGCCTTATGGCAGAGGTTGCATAAAGTTATGGTTCTATAATTACACTTGTATTTTGCCAATCATCCCTTGTGTGTTTGGAAAATGGTCACTGTACTCCATTCATAGTGGACAACAGCAGTGTTCAGACTGTATTTGAATATGTTGCATATGGGAGTAGCTCTCTGTTGAAGCATATGAAGAACACAGGCCAGAATGCCATCTGGTCCCATGGAAACTGTGCTCCTAGGCTTGGATAAGGCAGTGATAACTTTCTCATTGTAGATACCACAGCTTGGAGGTGATATTACACACATGGTTTGTACTAGGTTTGGTGGTGGCATGGGGGGGCACTTTTCAGCCAAACGTGTCCGCTACCAGGTTTGGAAGTTACCTGGGTCAGTGTGTGTGCTACCATACACAATTTGATCCAAATACATCTGAGTTATAAATATCAGTTTGCAGATGTACATGAAGAAAGCCTTCTGGTTATCCCTGGATACGTTGTTGTGTAAAGTCTAAACATAGTTGCTGTGTGAGGGTTCTTGAAGGTGCCTTATTTGCATGCTTTCACTGAGGAGAGTGGCCTTCCAGTCCTATTTTCCCAATGTTGTATTTGTAAACAGCAGCTTCTTTCACTTACTGTATAATGTTGTTATAACAGACATATAACCTTACACTGGTATGTTTTGTATTTTCCGGAAGATCTTTGTTTGAGCCTATCAGGCATGGCTCTGTGTATACATTTGTGTAGATGTGTAGACAGGGAATCAAAGAGTAAGTTCCTATAGCTGTCAATGATCTTTGTGGAAACTGTGTCTTGGAAGCAGTTTAGTTTAGACCATCCCTTAGGAGAGTGTAGTTACCTCGGATGATGATTTTGAACCTGACTCCTTCTTTGGGGAGTTCAGTAGCTATATCTACTTTGAAACATACTGCCTTATGGTTGGATTAACAGTGCAGGCACTACACATGTGCCATTACATTGTTCACTCATATTGTTGAGGTACAGGTCTAGAATATGAGATAACCTTGTGGGGTGCCACACTCTTTCTTCCAAGGCATTTCAGTTCACACAGTCCAGGTATTATTGTGCAGGTGAGTTTGTTGTCCTATAATTATCCCGATCAATGGATGGATATTTTCACTTACCCCTGCCTGGGATGTTTTGTTCTACTTTAATTGTTCCATGTAGTAATATATAGGCTTTATGGCCTTGTGTGTTTATTGATGGTGACCTATTAATGGTGATAACATGAAGGGGTTTTCTATCCACAGTATGTTGGACCATACAATTATCTTCTCTAAACAGTCTTGAGGTATACTAATCTTCAGTTTAAAAAGATACATCTCCTGTAGTTCACACAACTTCCATTTGCCGTCTGGATGTTTGGAAGGCATTGCAACCTTAGAAGGGCAAAGTACATACAGTAGCCTTGAACAAGGTTTCTATGACTGCACAGACATCAGCATCTTCACTGCAAAAAGTGCTTACAGAGAATGAGATTTAAGATGTGAACTCCTAACGTTTAGCAGTATGGCCCTTACTTTGTTAGAGGTGTACATTTTCACATTGTTATTCGGCTTTTGTGACCTTGGCTAATAAAGGGATTATGGTACAGTCAAAGTGGCTTATGTCTGGCAAAGCAGTGTGCTTATTCACATTGTCATCCCACACTGACAGGTACTGTATCGCCATACTATGACACCAGAAACATAGGCAAGTTCAGAGACTCTGCTGTTCTTTATATAATGGTATAATCCTAGGTGAGGGTATAATGCTGCTCAAACACAGGGACATAGCTGGCTGGGACATATTTTTAGATAGAATAATCATGTCTGTGTTCATATATTTCCTATAGTAATGTCATCAAGTTGTGCATACCAAGATGACGTATGCTGGAATAAGAATTGGACTTGTTGAAAGACTTGATTGCATGTGTGCTGTGATGACTATGTCTGCCACACAGTTGACACTAAACTTATCTTTTGTTAAGCTGGTGACTGGGGCATCTGTACATCTCAATATAGAGTCAACTGTTATGAAAACCTTTGGGATACATGCCCATTGCCTTAAGCACTTCTATGGTGAGACAGTGGTGATGATATGTCTGATATCTACTGTCTGCTTGTAACCTGAGTGTGTTTAGGCTGTGTCTGCTGTTTAGGTTGGTTTGTGGGAGTACCTCTGCACATAATGGTTTGTGTTGGGTGCATATTATGAGCAGAAGTCAAGGTGTGTGAGCAGACAACATTTCTAGTGTAACGTTTCTGGAAGCTAGAGAGCACTGATTCCAGATTCCTACTATTGGTAGATCTCTTGAAATTTGTACTTCAGTAATGTAGGGGATACAGGCTATTCAGTGCACATGAGGCATTATCTGCACTGACTCAGAAACTCATGTCAATGATACCAGCAGGTGAAACAGAGGGGAAATGATAATTGATAATGGGAGGTTTGAACCTGGTATCTGTATAGAGAATGGAAAAAGGAGGGGTCTATGTGATCTGACTGCCATTTTCAGGTGACTAATCTATGGGGTGTACATTATGAAGCCCTTCATAAGGTGGATCAATACTTTTGTTATTGATAGGTAAGTGGGTGAAATGCAACAAAGGTTCTCACAGCTAGATCTGCTCTGCTACATACCGGCAGTCAATTGTATTTGAAAGTAAATGTACTGACATTTCTGCATGTATGAGGGCAAACTGTTACAGTCTCGTCACACAATTGAGAGCAGGTAATATGTCTCTTTTAAGAATGATGGAAGTGTGTATTCTGCAATGATGTCTCAAATGGCATGGTTTTGCATGGCCTGCTGATATCATCTACCACAAGATCACTTGCAGTAATGGTAAAATCAGGCATGCGCATTAAGTACACTGATATGTAGTATGTCAACCTAGATAGGTAGGAGTTCTATCCTCACTGCAGTCACCTTGGTGTGTCTATGCTGGTATGTAGCAGAGCAGATCTAGCTGTGAGAACCTTTGTTGCATAAAGTGACTGCGGTGAGAATAGAGCTCCTACCTATCTAGGTTTATATACTACAGATCACAGTACCTAACACATGCACCACAGCATAAATCTAATTTTAATAGGACTGCAGGTGATCTTATGGTAGATGACATCAGCAGGCCATGTGGGAGACAAGAGTTTGGAGGCCTGCCTCCATTGGATGTTTGTGCAAACACCAAAAGAATGGAAAAACCATGCTATTTGTGAACATGGATTGGGATACACACTTCCACTTTCATTGTTAGACAAACCCACACAAAGTTGACTGCAGTGAGATTAGACCCCTGCCTATCTAAGTTTACAGACCACAGACCAGGGTACTTAACATACACACCACAGTACAAGTCTGATTTATGTAGGACTGCAGGTGAACTTATACCAGATGACACAACCAAGCCATGTGTTCAACAGCAGCTTGGGAGGCCTGCATAGTCACATTGCTTTGTAGGTCATCTGAGGCTAGTAGCCTAGCAGAAGAATACTGTTTAGTAGCCATACCCTTATTGAGTCTACTTGCCTGTTTGCGTTTGGATGAGCAAGCCCTGTCAGCAGCATCAATTGGCCCGGTCCATAACGGAGAACACAACATTATATATTGCAACTTGTAGAGTGGTTGATATATGTGTGGAAAACTCAAGGTGACTCAGGGTCGTTGTGCTTGTTGGTGTTATAGCTAGTCAGGGAACAAAGGAATGGCTTGTCAATATATATATACATATATATATATATATATATATATATATATATATACTTATACTGTGCCATCAATTTGCAATGTTTCCACATGTAGCCTTAGGGGAGACATGATGTCTGAGAACAATAGGACACCATACCTCTCAACTGTCCAGATTTTTGCATAATGTCCAGATGTTTTACTCATATTTTTCACCTGTTTCACACAATACTGTGGTTTTCTGGAAAATTAATGGCAAACCATTGAGATATGAAGTCAAAAATAATGGCAGACATCTGAATTTCACGTCACATCCTTCAGAAAATTCATGCCAATGCAATGCCTGTTAATCTATCACCTTTCTAAGTTTGTAGAAGCAATATTTAAAACCTACCCCTATTTTTGGGCCTTTGTCCCCCCATTTTTGTTGCTTTGTCCACAGCCTCCTTAATCTAGTAAAATTGTTTCAGATAACAAATATACTTTTGTATATGTCATACTGTTATACCATATGAATTATCCTTAATCTTTAGTATCCTAGTCCACACATCTATACAACTATTTTAACACATTTTGTCTTCTGTCACTTTTGACTTTTAATACTACCATTAAATACATGTCACCTGTAATCTACATATTCCCGCCACCTAGCTATAAGATTCTAACTATATCTATCCTACATTTAAGTTTAACTATTTAATTCTACCTTCCCACTACACTTACCTTTCCCTTTTCCTACCGCCCCCCCAAAAATTGAGCTGTATTGTTAAATATTTTTAACTGTATAATTTTCCTACATGCTAATGTTCCATTGTTACAGTATTGTGCTTTTTTACAACATGTGTGTTATTTAGATAGCTTTCTGTATTATTTCACTTGCTTTATAAGTAACTGTTTCCTTACAAATTCATGTAATGATTTTCATGTAACTTGGAGCTTTTCTCCCCAGGCATCCACTGAAAATGGGTCACAAGACCAGTGGATTTTCCCTGTCAACAAATGTCAATAAATAAATTTCCTGCTCTAAGAGCCTGAGAAGTATGTAGGGCACTATGGACATATAGATATTTTATATGTATGTATGTACATATATATATATATATATATATATATATATATATATATATATATATATATATATATATGTATACTCTGAGAGAGAAAGTGCTATAGCATGAGAAAAATCGTATTTGCGCTATGGTTTAAGTGTACACTCATGCTCCTTTGCCTTTTTTTTACTGTTTGCACTTAGGTAAGCAGTGCGCAAACATGAGGTGCATTGCTTACATCTGAGACTTACTGTTATGTAATATATACTTGTTACTGCAGCCTACTAGCTCTACTCCAGGCCGGGATTACCCAAGTACTAACAGCAATAACTGAACATATCTGTTGTCTGTGGTTGGCAGTCAGACATAAATCCTATTTCCTCTTTCACTGTTTCTGCAATGCTGTGCTCCATGTAAACTGGCTAAGCCTTATCAAAAGGTTATAAACATGTGGCACATCACGCAAATGTGGAATTAAGACAAGACAAAGTTAATAATGGTATTGGACACAGAGTCACAATCTGTAAAACACAACCTCTTGCTAGTACACATCCAAAACCTCTACGTATATCAGGATTCAAACCCTCAGCAGCATTACAGCTTCATAAGAGATATATTTGCACTCCCGAAACAACTGGGTATAATTGGCATTTGGTTGCCTAAATCTCCAACAACTCCCATCCCCCATCCCCTTTTTAGCCCATTGTTGGGGTCATATGCCAACTATCTAATTTCTTAAAATTTGTGAAGAAAAGAGGTGGTATAGTTAGATCTATCTGGATACACACCCATCATTTTCTTCCATATCTTAGGGTCAATATGAGAGCCTATTAAATCAGACCATTGTCTTTTCCAAGACTGGAAAGTTATAACTGTCTAGACCTTCATATAAATTATAAAATCAAATGGGTTTTCACTTTTTCTGATTTGACTACATTGAAATTGCTGTCCTAATTCCTCTTCATGTTTATTTAATCTCTGCTTAGGCTTCCAAGTTGTAAGCATTGTCATCATAGTTTCCTTACTAATCTTTGGCAACTGTTGAATAACAGGGTCCCATATCTTTCTGAGGGATAAAATCTAGCCATTGGATTAGAACTCCCTCCATCCAGTTCTCTGACATCATTGATGACCCTCCCCGCTGTTATCTGATAATTTTGTTGGATCACATCCCATCCTGTAGGCTTCTCCCTTTTACAGTTGTACTGATGGAACAAACCTGTTGAATTTACATTTGTGACTCCAGGATCCTATATTTTCCTCCCAACCTCTTGGTTTTCTGTCACTCTGTATTAATATTCAGCACATTTCCAGATGAACTCAAATTTGATCAACAGCTCTAAATTACTCACTATTGTGTTGCTATATTGTGTAGAAAATCGAATTCCCAAGAATGCATGTGAGACCGTCTAATTTATTTCATGCCTTACAATGGTTAGCTGTGTATTGACTTAATTGTAATACATTATAGAGCAGTCTAGATAGTCTTCATAGTCCGAGGATCCCCTGACAGTCTTTCATAAATAAATCCTTGTTTGTTTTGGACCAATAGTATATGAATATAGTCATTCCATGTATCGCCAATAATTTAGCTAAAATTTTAGTTTCTATTGATATCAATGTGATTGGGTAGTAACTCTCCAGCAGTGTTAAATTGTTTCCTTCTTTGGGAAGAGGATTATGTTTGCCAATCTGGTTGAGTAGGGAAAAGTCCCAACGGACAGATATTTTTGGTATAAAGCTAACAAGAAGGGAGCTACTCCTCTTCACAGCACTTTATATAGATCTACTGACAGGCCATCCAGCTCGTATGCTTTACCTGATTCTAGGGTCTTTATTGTTTGAATGATCTCTGGTTCCAAGATAGCTTTTTTTTGGAGGGCCAGTCTATTTTATGCCAATATACCTTTAAAATTGATGTCTGGTATCCCATATAAATCCTGAAAATATTTTATCATGGTCCCATTAACTCCTTGGGCTACATCCTGTACCTCTCCTAGTGTATTTTTCACTCCCATAATTCCTTCAGTCTGCCTTGTCTAAGTCTGTATGCTAGGAGTTTAGGTGATTTTATTTAGTAAACCCAATAAAGCAGTTTGAGGTCTTCCCACATTTTATGTTGAGTAGCATATTGTGTAACTCTCAGTTGCCTCTTAATACCTACCATCTCATTATATAGTAATGCATATTTGCAACCATTAATATATTCATCAGTAATTTGTTTTTGTTGTTCTTTTAAAACCGTTTCACTCTGTGCTTCTCTCTCCCATCACTTTCACAACTGTTTCAAGACCCTGACCACCTTTAGCTTAAATAGTTTCTATGTGTTACTCATATCATTTTCTACCTTGTAAAAATCTGACCAATATTTTTTAACCTAATCTCTAATTTTGTTTACATCACCTGAGTTTTGAACCAATAATAGGTCTACTCTAACTTTAAATAGAAGTTCTGGTCAGAGGTCATAATGGTACTACATCGATACCATACTATGGTCTAACAGTGAATCTGGAATAATCTCAGTTTCCCCAAGTCCTCTAGACGCACATAGCTGGTTCACAAATAATCTGCTCTACTTACCACCCCTTTTTGTGCTTCAAAATAAGTAAAATTAATCTCTTTAGGGTGAGAGGCTTATCGTACATCCAACAATTACCATTCTTTATTCCAAGCTTGGATTTTTGAACTGTATTTCATCAGTCTATTTCTTCATGTAGGTAATCTCTCACTCCATCTAATACATTAAAATCCCCTCCTAACATTGTTGGGTAATGCTGTGCTTCCATTGTATCAAAGGTTTGAAAGGGAGTTATATCTTCAGCTCTGACCCCACGGAAGCTTCCTACTATAATATAGTTTTTCCAAATATGTACTTTAGCAAAAGTCCATCACCTTTCTTTGTCTGCTATGGTTTGTATTTTTGTCCATCTCAAGTAATGCCTGAATAAAATGATCACACTTCTATATGCACTTTCACTCAATGCTGGCTCATATCAGCATTTCCAGTTATGAAGTTTTCCGCTTATCTTCCTTTTACTCAATTTAACTTCCTGCAAATATGCCATTTGGATGTGTTGTGCTACAGTTTTCCCAAAATCAGCACTGCTTTAGTCCTGTATTGAGATCCCCTCATACTCCATGAAAGAAATTCAATAGATTTTACCATATTCATATTGCTAAATATTGCATACTGCTTATCCTACCTCTAACGCAATGCTAAAACTAGTTAGAGATCATATATATATATATATATATATATATATATATATATATATATATGTATATAAAACAACAAAACACAGCAAAACACCACTTATAAAACCACAGTAAAAACACGAACTTCGCTGTAAGCAAGATCACGGTCCCACAGATAGCATAAAGCTGTCAGCTGTATAAAAAAGACCAACATTTAATCTCTATCCACAAACCCAAATGTCCTGCAGGCCAACTCCTCCTCTCTTTCTCTCTAGGCAAAAAATGGAACTCTCTCCCTCCTTCACTTAGGACTATACCTAACTCTGAATCTTTTCAAGACCCAACTTTTCTCATACCTATCTACTAAACGTAAATGTTCCTGCTTTCACCCTACATAAATTCAAAGAAAATTCCCCTTTGAGCTCTCCATACTCCTTGCTCCATGCTACCCTACAACTTTATTTTCTATTCTCCTAAAACAAACCTAAGCTAGCTTCCTCAGATTAAGCAAGTTCTCTCTCTTGACTCCAAGTATGTAAATATTGTAAATATCGAGTAACCTCAGATGCTTATTTTTCAGACAGTTGAAACTTATTGCTCTGAATGAAAATACCTGTAAACTGTGTTCTCAATTGTCTTTAATTGCATTTATAATGTACAATTTACACATTTGCTGTTCCTAATTGTATGAATTTATATATGTATTTTACCTTTGCATTATGTAACCTTTTTGTATTCGTGTTGCTTATGGAGCTTTTCTCCCCGGGCCTCCACTGAAAATGGGCACATTCTGGCCCAGTGGACTCCCCTGGTAATCAAACTGAAAATAAATAAATAAATAAATACATTTATTCCACAGTAATTAAAAAAACTGGTAAAGCGCTTTCATCTATAGATAGTAGACTTCCTCAGAACACCATACAATTAAAATAGTTGGGTTTAAATACATGAATTCCTCCAATCAGATTACATAATTAATTATAGTTGTTAACCATTTAAAGTGCTCAGTGCAATAATAACTTATGTATACATTTCTCCTAATACAATACTCCTAAAATGCAATAAAATTTACATGCTTATAAAAAATGCATCTAATACAAATCCTTTCTCTCTAATGTATTTTTGCCTCTAATACTGGTTTAATGGAAATGCTGTCATTAATACCAGGATAAACAGTTGTATTTAGTAATATCTGCCATTTTATCTCTTTCTCACCCAATTTTAGCTTTATGTTTCCACCCCTAGGTTTGCATTTTCCTGCTCTAAAATGGCAAACAAAAAACTGTCACAACTTGGGCTTCCAACTAAATGTCTATATAATGCATTTTTGGTATCTTTCTTACTTATAAAATAAAAGTGGTCATAAATCTGGTTCCCTAAACATCTGTCGGTTTTTCTCACATAGAAACAAGGACATCTGACACATTTAGCCAGATATACCACGTGTTGGGTCCGACAGTTACCCTTCTTTAATTTAATCACAGTTCGATTGACATCCCCCAATGTTAAACACCTGTCTTCCAGTATAGCAAAAGATTGGTTGCATTTTCCACACTTAGTAGTAACCCCTACCATACCCTTCGTGTTGTTAACTGTGTCCACCTTCAAATTTACCTTTTAAATTCCCACCTGTCTTTAATACAAATAATAGTTTGTCCACTGGTTTCTCATATATCGTAGCATCACTTCTCAGAATACTCCAATTCCTACCTATAATTTCTTGTACATCTTTACTCTGTGTGCTATACTGTACAATACAAGCCCTTTTGTAATTTTTAATAGGTTCACTCATAGTCAGTCCACTAGAGGCATTAAGATTTGTAGTATTTCCAACACCTAATAAGGGTACATATTTTTTGCCCCATCCTTTCTGGACATAACTGCTAATGTTAGTTGTAAGGTGGGAGGAGTAACCCCGCCTTCTAAACACTTCACTAATATTTTTTTAATTCCTGCACCATTTCATGATAGTCGGACGTCATATGTGCTGCACGGATGCACTGTCCTTTAAAAACGCTCCGCTTCTGACCCATAGGGTGGCAACTTGAATAGTCTAGGTAGGCATTGCTAAAAGTATCTTTCCTATAGATCTTAGATTTAAACCCTACTGGAGTTGAGTAAATATATGTATCCAAATAAATTCCAACTTCGCTAAAACTGTGTGTGAATTTAAGATACTCACTAGCCATGTTTATATCTTTAATAAAAATATCCATCTCCTCTATAGTGCCATTCTATAATACAAAAATGTTGTTCAGATATCTAACATAACAACTAACATATTTAAACAATGCGTTCTTGAATAGACACTCCTCTTCCCAATCTAGAAGAACAAGGTTGGCATATATGTGGGCACAAGCTGCCCCCATAGCTACGCCCCTGGTTTGTTTGTAATATTCTCCTTGGAAGTAGATGTAGTTGTGACTTAAAACTATGTCCATAAATTCTATAATAAGTGCTACTTTATCCCATGTAAATTGTGTGTACTTCTGTATGCTGTTACTGAATCTAATAATACCATCTTCCTTGGGAATACATGAAAAAAGATCTATGACATCAATAGTTAAAAAAAATAATGTCTTTATTCCATAGTTCTGGTTTTAATCGACTTAAAAAGTCCCAAGAATCAATAATTATATGGGATACCCTTTTATATATTAGTTTCAACCAGGTGTCAATAACCTTAGCATAGGGAAAAGTTTTAGATTTACTCCCCGAAATTATAGGATGAAAAGTTGGATCAAATACATTTTTATGGACTTTAGGAATGCCTACTATTGTAGCTAGTGTGGGAGATTCAGTTTTTCAAAACGTATTCAAATCTGTGTCAATTCTTTTATTTAATAAAAATTCTTCTAGAAACAAATCTATATGACGGTAACTGATGTTTACCTCGTTAAGTGAGGATATTTCATAGTTACCACAGTTGTGTAATATATCATGTATCTTATTTATATAGTCATTGCAGTCATATAACACAATGCCGCCCCCTTTGTCAGGTTTCATAATGCGGACATTGTTATCATTGCAAAGTTCATTCAAAGCTGCATATTCTTCCTTATTCAAATTGTATTTTGTATTGATGTTCTTATTATTTGCAAAGTATTTGTATAATTCATCAATGACTACTTTCTCATAAGCTGCTAAGGTGTTGTTAATGGGGGGTATGAATGCACTTCTTTTCCTAATTTCACATTCAGTAAAGGTCCCCCTTTCATTCTGAAAATATAATGCTAAATTAAGTTTATGTAAATAGAGTTTAAATTTCACTATACAATCCATTAAGTTAACCTTAGTAGTAGGGACATACTTCATCCCTCTTGAAAACAACGAAAAATGCTCTTTTTTATCTTAAAATGTATATAGTTGAAAATATTAAAATCACCTAAGCTAAACTTGACATTATTATGTTGAATAATTTCCTGTCCTATGTCCATCTTCTCTGGTTGCTCTTGTTGGGCCACCTTCTGTTGTAAGGTGAGGTCTCTAGATTTACAAATACCTGGCCCATGTCATCCTCCCTGTATCTGCTTTGCCATCTCTGATTTGTTTCTTCTAAAAAATAATTGCTCTTATTATTTCTCCATCCTTTCCTATTCTTGGTGTCTATGTCAGCCCTGAATCCACTAGTATGTCCTTGTTTTACTATGTGACGACTTTAAACATTAAAATCCCCTCCTAACATTGTTGGGTAATGCTGTGCTTCCATTGTATCAAAGGTTTGAAAGGGAGTTATATCTTCAGCTCTGACCCCACGGAAGCTTCCTACTATAATATAGTTTTTCCAAATATGTACTTTAGTAAAGGTCCATCACCTTTCTTTGTCTGCTATGGTTTGTATTTTTGTCCATCTCAAATAATCCCTGAATAAAATGTTCACACTTCTATCTGCACTTTCATGCAATGCTGGCTCATATCAGCCTTTCCAGTTATGAAGTTTTCTGCTTATCTTCCTTTTACTCAATTTAACTTCCTGCAAATTTGCCATTTGGATGTGTTGTGCTACAGTTTTCCCAAAATCAGCACTGTTTTAGTCCTGTATTGAGATCCCCTCATACTCCATGAAAGAAATTCAATAGATTTTACTATAGTCATATTGCTAAATATTGCATACTGCTTATCCTACCTCTAACTCAGTCCTAAAACTAGTTAGAGATCATATTATATATATATATATATATATATATATATATATATATATATATATATATATATATATATACATACACACACACACACACACACACACACACATATATCTATGGGAGCCCTGCATTTGTTCGAACTTTCAAATGTTAGAAACCCCTATGGCCGACCGACACCATATGACCGAACGTTTGAACGTTTGACAAATGATAGCGGAGATGCCACTACAGTGCGGAACTGGGAGATTCCCCTTTCCTGCACTGCAGTGCAATCTTGGAGTGAAAATATTTAAGTAGCGGGGGGGTGTGTGTACAGGGGGGGCTATCCCCCGTGCCCAGCACAGTTTTCAGTAGTTTGCAAACTGTCAACCATATGGTGTCGGCCATATGGATGTCGACATTTTGAAACGTCGGCACGCTGAAGTAGACCTATATATATATATATATATATATATATATATATATATATATATATATATATATATATATATATTGTATATATGTGTGTTTGTACTGATCGAGGTACCTTCAATAGGCTGAAACTAAGCAATGTGAAGGTTGCACACAAAATGGCGCAAAGTGAAGATCCATTGTAGGACAGGAATCGCGTGCTGCCAACACCAATCTTGCCTTGCATCCCGATAGTGTAACCGTATAGTTATTCCACTACCTTGTCCTATATGCATTTCTTGTAAAAAACAAAATTCCAAATTACCTACTAGAATTCAAACAACTTTGTAACTCTATAAAAAAAAAAACTTATAACCAGAAATCATAAATTATACTTCTTTAAACTTCAAATCAACCACTCAACCAGCCCAAGAAAGTTCTAGGCCTCTATCTCCTCCCTCCTCCACCCTGGTAACAAAGAGAACCCTTGCCCCAAACCCAAACCTTATGGACCTGGACATTGCCACTCAATTTAACTCCTTCTTCATAGATTGCATAGCCAAACTATCCTCCTCCTTTCCTCAACCCCCAACATCAGCTCCTCCACCACCCCCAACCACTCACGTCCCTCCACCCCCTTCAACCTTGAACCCATTCCTACATCTACTATAAAAAAACTACTACTCCAACTAAAACCCAGCCTGAAAGCACCCGACAATCTCCCTACAACTTTCCTAAAGCTCTCAGCTGACAGTATAACTCTTCCCATTTCCATCTTAATCAACAGATCCATCCAAGAACCATATGACTCATCTATCTGGTGCCAAGCATGCATCATGCCACTGCATAAAGGAGGCAAAAACACTGGCACCTCCAATTTCAGACCTATTGCTATTCTTTCCCCTCTTTCAAAAATCCTAGTGAAATGTGTCCATACTCAAGTCATGTCATATCTTACCCAAAACAACCTTCTTACCCATACTCAACACAGTTTTCGCCCTGTCCACAGTACCATGACTGCCCTCCTATCCTTTCTCAAAACCATAAATCAAGCTTGCGACTCTAGTAAACTTGTATCTTCCCTGTTCCTAGACCTATCAAAAGCTTTTGACACCTTCTCCCACCTTCTACTTTTAACTCAGCTCTCATCTCTCAACCTCTCTACTTCCACCTTAGCCTGGTTCTCAAACTACCTATCTAAATGTCAACAAGCTGTTCAATGGAAATCCTCAATCTCCACCTTTCTACACCCCCCCCCCACCGGGATCCCACAAGGTCCTGTTCCAGGACCATTACTCTTCAATATATTTATTAACAACTTTCACCTTGCCATACCTGACCCATCAATAATCCAATATGCAGATGACTCAACTACCATCTGTTCTGCCAACACCCCCTCCGACCTACTCCTAAAAACTCAGTGAGCCTTCTCTAAAACAGAATCCTGGATGAACAATAACCATCTTGCCCTTAATGTTAAAAAAAAAACTAAACTGATGATCTTTTCCCCCCTCTAGAAACTCCCAAATAGACATAAACTCTTTCTTTATACTTAGTAGTAATAACATCCCAATCTAAATTGTATCTCATACCAAACTCCTTGGCATCATTATTGATGAACATCTAAAATTTGACACCAATATTCAATCCACCATTAAAAAAAACCACCAAAAACCGGGACTTCTATACAGGCACAACCGCTCTCTCTCCCCCTTCACCAGAAAAACCCTATAATCTTCCTACCTTATCCCATCTCTTATGTATGGCACCCCTTGTTAAACAATCTCCAACTCAGCCTACAATCCACGCTTGAACTATGCTATAATAAAATAAGCAAATTTGCTATAAACTCAAAAACTCCTCCCACCACTGCCACTTACTTCATACATTACAGTGGCTCGAACTTCTCAATTACTTGACCTTGCTTAAACTCACTAACACCCACAAACTCATCCACAAACCTACTAACTGCCCCTCACTCTCTACCGCACTAAGCTCCTACATCCCCAACCGCTCACTCAGATCAGAAAACCAAAACCTCTTACAGATCCACAAACCATCACAACCCCCGTGGCCACCTCCTACTTTCCTACTCCATTTCTAAACTATGGAACTCTCTCCCTCCCACTCTTTGCAATACCCAGGACCACACAATTCAAATCTCTCTTGTTCTCCTATCTTACTACTAAATGGATGTGCACACCCCACTCCCCAGCATAAATTCCCTCTTTACCCATCAACCTCTCCACTCTCTCTGCAAGAACTACTTCTATAATTCACCCCGTTGTGACATTCACCTATTGCACCCAATCCCCTCTCTTACTCAAACTGTTACCCTAACTTACTTAAAAAAAAAAAATTCACATATACTTATCATATCTCTATATTATTTGTTGTGTTATCGTATTGCACGCTGTATTTTCTCTGTGAATTTATTATACGTCACCACATAACTGTATTGTACACTGCATATTCTCAAGAACTGATTGTATATTCTATTTCTAAGTAACTGTTCCTTGGAGCTTTTCTCTCCGGGCCTCCACTGAAAACAGGCTCTTTGTGGCCCAATGGACTTCCCCGATTATCAACCTGAAATAAAATGAATAAAACAAAAATAAAATACAGCATAGCTCTCCTATTGTTTTGGCCAAGACTCTCATTTCCTCTCACTATAGCTTCTGTATGTCTAAACATTCAGTTTAGCTGTCCTTCCTCTTTATCACCATCAGACCTATTAACTGCTCCTATTTTGGAGGAACATTCCTATTTTTAGGCTGTGTTTACCCTTGTAGAGGATGTCCCCATTTTTGGAGATATCCCAATTTTCAGGCTTGATTTATCTCTTCACACAGTTTTTTGCACCCCCCACACACACACACACATGTGATTTTTGAAGCTGTCTAGTACACAGAAAACTACACTATATGACCAGCATACTAGTGGTACCAATAATTTAAAGAAAAAGGACATGCATCTTACATCTCCCTTTTTCTGAAGCAAAAATAAAATAATTTTGTGTGGTAGAATTTTGCAATACAATTTGTTAAAGCTTACAGATTTTACAATTGTCTCTTTGATAATGTGCTTCTATTTTTCCATCATTTTTGTCACTCTGTTTTATAAAGTTTCTTCATACTATTTCACATTCCTTCTTAAAGCAGGAAGAATTATGTACTATTTTGCATTTGAATGTTATGCTAATTAGATGCCCAGATTTTTATCTGGATGTTACTACTTTTCAAGGGCCTTTGTTCCTATTTTTAGTGTCTGCAGGATCACGATGTAGAATTATAAAATCCCTGTCTGACAAGAAAGTGCTAAAAACTAGTGTGGGTATCACTGGCAATGACCTTGTGCTTATTGGAGGAAGTCAAAGAAATGGAAATACTTCCTCCTTAAATGTGTCTTTACAGGAATTTTCAATACAATTATTTACCTCCTCCTCCCACCAGGATTGTCTAACCGGGAAAAGCAGAAAGAAGAAGAAGAATTGTTGTGTCTTTCAGCTTTTCCTGGTTAAGGGTCGCCACAACGGAACTCCGGTCCGCTAATGATTGGCAGTAGATTTTTATGTGCTGGCTTGCCGGGCCTAATGCACAACCTTCAACAAAGGAACGCCTATTCACGCATGTCGCCACACAGAAGACGCTCAAACTAAGAATCAAACGGGCAGCGTCTAACTGTGAGGTGCAACACTACCGCAGCAGAAGAAGAAGAATATGGAACGGCAAAAAGAAAATGATCACCTACCTTTGAAAGTGCACTGACATTTTCTTGGAAGGTGTGCTTTGTTTCTGTCATACACTTTTAATCCCCTGTAGCATATGCATTTAACATAAATTAGAAAACATTCACTAAGTAATGCCCCTCACATCGTATCTTTTTTCCATAAAAATTCAAACATTGTTAATTTCAAAACAAAGACGCTGATGTGTTGAGGAACGACACATGCATAAGCACAGGGACTGTAGCTGTGAAGTACAGCAACCACTCACTCTCCCCTTCTACAGTTTGAGAGTTTGGGGGTTAAAAAGAGCTACCCCTTCTGACAGTCTTTCTTTCAAATGCAAAGGTTTTTCTCACCAGTTATATGGGGGCAGCCCCAGCTGTCATAGTGGCCACTGTTTGAACAAGGGCATCATGATCCTGCTATAGTTCCAGGAATTCTAAGTCATCTGAAGTAGGACCTGGCTTACTAAAGTACATTGTGTTTTCATTTTCTTCTCCTGAGGGATTAACAAGTGCTAGGAGTCTATTTTGTTGCTTCAATGAAAAATGTAGTTGTTGTCAAGACAGTGCATCCTTATTACCCCCCCCCCCCCCAATTTGGCTCAGGTATAGTGGTTATACTTCTTGGTTTTATCTTTTCCAGAAATGCTTCTTTAGTATTGGCTGATCAAAGCAGTTTACATTCACTTCATTGTTTGAGCCAGAGATGCAAACATTCATTGTACATTCACCCAAAAAGTTCACCACAATAATGAAAGAAGTATTCTTACAAGCACTTCAGTCTCATGGCAGGCAGACTCTAAACATGGACAAGGATGACAAGGCCTTCAGGGAGCAGGTGTAATAAGATATGTCACAGATATAAATGCTGCAGAGAGACATAACAAGACAGGAACACATGCCCATAGAATTGCACAGAAATGATCAACCATGCCCACACAAGTGCACTGAAAGGGCAGAATGACCACTAGAGGAGGACTAGCATTACAGACCACTCTCACTCTCACTGAAGAATTCTTGGTGTCCCTAGCTGGAAACACTGATAAGACAGCCATACTCAGAGGAGGCCTAAATGCAGAGGCTGGAGTGGTGATGATACTGTATGTGTGTTTGTCTGCTGGGGTTTCAACAGGTCAGCATGCCCCTGTGCCACTGTCAATGCACACCAGTGTTTGCATCATATTTTTGAGCTTACAGCTGGTAAACATTAACACATCTCTGCAACAAATATACCAGGAATGCCAGAACTAAGTCCTGTGCCTCATAGATACATATGTGCTGGTTCTCTTTGTAATATCCTACATGTGTTGTTGTAAAAATTTAAAAAGTAGTAGTGTGTTCCACTGTAAAAAAAAAAAAAGCAAAAATAAGTTATAAGCCAAAATATTCGACTCACAGATCTTTTGTTACTCATTTTTGTGACTTGAATAGAAGGGTAGCAAAATACTTTCATTTATATTCATTAAATCAGTGACGCCATAGAATAAAACACATATCAATGGAAGGACAGCAGGAATACTAATTTATTTTAAAAATTGAGCGCTTTCATCCCTCTGACAGGGGACTTCATCATAATAACAACTAAAACATATTCACAATGTTTAAATAACCAACAAAGCTTTATCATTGGTATAAAACTTCAGGCGACACTTTAACACTGGTTCTGTGTAGGAGCACATTCAGCTCACCTCACTCCCCATAGTCATGCTCAATGGGCCCACACATGACAAAAACCTGGCTTGACCAAACCAAATACATCCATGTATTTTATATGTGTGTGTGTGTGTGTGTGTGTGTGTGTCTGTCTGTCTGTCTGTGTGTGTGTGTGTCTGTCTGTGTGTGTGTGTGTGTGTGTGTGTGTGTGTGTGTGTGTGTGTGTGTGTGTGTGTGTGTGTATACATATATATATATATATATATATATATATATATCTATATATCTATATATATATATATATATATATATATAGATATATATATATATCTATATATTGAAATAAGGTGGTAGCATAGGCATAGATAATATAGGCAAGATCTGAAATCAACAGTGTCTCTAGCTCCATAAAAGTAGAATAATGCACACTTACCTGAAAACAAAAAAAAATGATTTACAAAAACATGACTATGTAAGACGGGGTAAGCTAGTTATAATATATGTAATATCATTTGTCAGTGTATATGCAGATGAAGATAACATGAATTTAGTCAAAATATTGTCAAATAGGCATAGCTTCTTAGGAAATTATACATCTAGGAATAGCATCTATGGAATACTTTCTAGGGAATAGAGATAGGACCACATAGGATTATTGTAAAAATAAAACACAGAGGAAATATAGTAGACTCTTGTTTTTAAAAGGACATAAGGGGCAGGGAGTTCATTTTCTACTGGTCAGTAATTAAAGGAAACCCACTCTCAGAATAACCCACATGCAAATGAGGTGATTTGTTTTTTCATCCAGTGTAATTTATCTGCTCTATCTAATCAAGAAAATCATATTTTCTAGTCAGTTATAATGAATGCACTCCCTTTCTCATAGTTATAAGACTGTATATGTATATATATATATATATATATATATATATATATATATATATATATATATATATACACACATATAGTTCTACCTGAAAAGAACTAAAGACCACATTACCAAAGATGAAATGAATGAGACATCACTGAAACTTCACTTTCACAATCGGAATGCCGAAGGATTTCACAGGATAAGTAACCAGGTGGCCAACAAGGGGAAATTGCTCTTTTCCCCACTGTAGTGTAATCCCAGGGTTGGTATATTTTGTTAGGGGGGTGGGGGAGGCACAGCCCCCCCCACTTGGGTTTGAGTTAGTGTGGTATGTTTCTTTGTTAGATGATGGCCAATCTGATAATTATCCTGTGAACTGTTTTGGCATTCCGGTCATTCATGAAAGTGAGGTTTTAGCGATATCATCTCAATCATTTCGTCTTTGCTAAAGTGGTCTTTCATTCTTTTGACGTAGACCCATACATACATACACACACACACACACACACACATATATATATATATATATATATATATATATATATATATATATATATATTGCTAGCTACTGTTGCAGTTTAGTCTTTATATTGTTTTCATTGACAGACTAAACTGCTGTGTTTTCATGTTAAACTCTGGTATTGGATGTACTGTGAGTTAAGGTTAGTATTTGTCTGTGTTAATGCTGAAACTTTTAACATTTTTAGCACTAGGTGTAGGGGTTTGTTTGTGAGTGCTTGTAATTTAGGGTTAGAGTAAGGGTTATTTAAGTTTTAGTGTCGTCAGTGTATGAAATGCTTAGACAGTGTGACCACGCATGTTGTTTAGGGGTGGTGTTTAGGAAAGTTTTTCTCAATTAGTAATGTGCAGGGCTGTGGTTAGGGGTAGGGACAGGATTGGAGTTAACATACATGAGTAAGGAAGAGTGCAGGCTTCATCCCTCTCTCCACCATACTTGTCTGCTAACCCTAACTCTATCCTTAACTCCAACCCTGCATATTACCTGTGACTGATATTGCTGTTTATCTGCTCCACTGTATTTTCTGTTTTAAGAAATCTGCTTGGCCTGGAGTTTTTGTTCTACGTGAGAGGTAGACACTTTTAACTTATCTAGACTGCACATTTCGCATGTTTTTTCATCAGTTAAATTGTCTCTTGAGTGATACTTAAATACTTAGTGTCTTTGTCTAAAAAGATTTCAAGCCTGCATAAAATAAAGCACTGCTGGTGATTCCCTGCTGTGATTTTCCACCCACCCTCCTCTTTGTTGAGCTGTATTTTAACCTGGTGATTTTAAGCTGCCTACTCGTACTGTAAATTAAACTTAAAACAGCTCCTCCCTTTCTACACTGCTGTTGATATCCTGAATTATTTATTTGCCTTTCCTTGTGCTTATATTGAAAAAGTGCATTTTGCCTCCTATTGTCTGTTCTACTTGATCTAACATCATTATCTAGCTAGCTGTTAGATAAAGTAGTGTATTGTTACATTCTAGCAAACACTTGTTTTTACATCAAAAGAGGTCAGTGGATTTTCAGTCTAGTGCACTGGGAGGTAGCTAGGTCTGTTTAAGTGGGAAAACACTTGAGATTTCTGAATGCAGTTTTATTGGCTGGAGGGCTTATTAATCAGCTTATTTTGGTTTTAGTGCCTTTATAAATTCTGTAGAATTGAGTGGCTCTTGGCTCATTTATACAAAGCAAAGTACTTAAGTACTTATTGAATAATCACTCTTTTATAAGCTGAGGGGACTGACTCAGCAGAGGAAGAATTCCCTTCACAGCTTGGACTAGCAAATCAGATATCTTGTAAAGTCCTCCAAAGTTAATTACAAAGCTAGAATAGCATCCCTAGCTAATAATCATAAGGAATTCTTTAACTATGTCCAAAATCTAAAAGGGAATGCCCAGTTATGTGCAAAACTGGTAGTAGATGGTACTACTCATACTATACCAGAGGAAATTGCCAACCTGCTAGCTGACATATTTGGTGCAAATTTTACCCACCTGTCCCCACCAGCCATACCCCAAAGCATACCTGACACCAGTCCTCTGCCTAGTATCTCTAGAGATCATATAATATCTGCACTCTCCAAGGCCAAAAACACGACTCTGATTCGACCTGACAACATCAAAGATTGCTTATTAAGCAATGTAAAACAGGACCTAGTGGACCCACTTGGCATTCTCTTTAACCATAGCCTGAGAACTGGCTTTGTTCCAGCAGAGTGGAGAGCAACAGTAATCCTCTTGCAGAAAGGGGGGGGGGTCATCAACCAGCCTTGGTAACTATAGAACCATAAGTCTAACCAGCCTCATTTGCAAGGCCATGGAAAGAATCATTATGGATCTGAGCAACAAGGACATAGGGGACCTTCAAATTGTAGACCCAACCCAATTTGGCTTCGTTAAGGGTAGACCATACTTATTAAACCTAGTAGACTTCTTCAAGAAAGTCACCAAAGCTCTGGATGAAGAATAATATGTTACTATTTAAAATGTTAGTTGGGAAAAGCAATCAAACACATTAATATTCCAAAAAAAAAAAATCAGTCAAAAACAACAGATGCAAGAAACATACACTCCCAACTCACAGATATAACTTACTCTGCATAACATACAACAATTAAAGCAAAACAGAAACCAGGATTTTGGACAAATTAAACACATTGCAATCATAAAAGTATTAAAACTCAGTAAGTTCATTACCTAACCATGGATTGTAAAAGTCATAATAAATTAATAAAAATAAATAAATAAATAAATAACATTTGGAAGAAACTGAAGGCATAACTTCAACTGCACAGACTGAAAATAATCCATGAACAGAAACCAAATAAAGTAAACTTTAAAAATAAAAAAGATTTAAGCTGAAAACAGCAATAATTGCAAGTTAAACTACATAAATCCACTCTCCAGAACATATATGCATAAATTTGTAGTCCCCATAACAAATGAAAGCATATTCCCTGTGAAACTAAGCTAAAATATGCATTTGTAGTTACCGTACACACACACATAAAATCTTGCTTAAGTAAAAATGTACATAAAAATGACAATGAAGGCATAACTAACATGCATAACTACCACAAAACCCATATTCCCTAAAGGTAACATGCAAACACCAAGCCAGTTTAAGAAAAAATATGGGACAGCATCATGGGTTACATTATGTTTACCACTAATCCTATTCCATTTACAAAATGTGTAATGCTTTTTAAGTAGAAAATTACAGGCATGAAAATTAAAGAATACAATAGAGACTGCAAAACCAAGCAACTGTAATTTACAAAATATTTAGAGTAGTCTGTTTTAATAATTTAATGTTACTTCTTCAGAACATAAATATATTAACAATGATACATTAAACATATTTTGAAAAAAAGTCATGTGATCACATCAATATTACAGTTAAAGCAATACTAGCTTTTCAACAGTAAACACATAGGCAAATTTATTCTGAAGATACTATATCAGTGTTTAATTATAAAGCAATCCTAAAAATGTAAAATGATGTGAGAAGAGCATAACTGCTTACAAATATTGTGTATTTCAATTAATGGAGTTGCCACCAGACTAATTCATTTTCCAAACGTTTTAAGCCTGTACTATCAAGAAAAAATGCATATATGCCTCTAAAGCATGATTGTATTGATATTTAAGGTACATCACAAGCTAACAGTCTAGGAAGAAATAGCCAGTAGCTTTGAGCAACAGTAAATGTAAATGTGAGAAAAATATATTTTACTTTGAACAAGTAAAACACTGGGCATGATTCATGAATGACTCCATTAAGTGGAGCTATTGTAGTCATGGTGGGGTGCACTGTGCACAAAATAGCAAGCTACTGGGTATTCATTAAATGGCTGTACACTTAGTGCAGAGCCTCAAAACAATGGTAAATGGCAGAAAATGCTAATGAAAGCTTGATTAGCAGAATTGCATGCTAATTAGCCAAGCCAACATGGCAGAGCTATTCAGTAACCTTTAAAGTAATCATGTCCACTCATATAGCCATTTGCCCTGAAATCCAAAACTCTTTGGATTGCTGCCGCAATTACTTAGAAAAATGTTTGTTGCCATCTTTAACCTATATATGCAACAGGCTGTAACTGGAGGTGCTGCTGTTGCCGCTGCCAGACCTCTGCCAAAAAGAAGGGTGTTTATACCCCGATTTGACTTGTTAAGGACTGCATGACACAGAAATGGTAGAGCAATACCGGGTATACAGGAAAACCATAGATGATATAGGATCATAGGAGGTTACTAGGCTAATGGCCATAGAGCCCTTACAAGCCCAGCAAAGAGTTTATCTCCAAAAAGAACCATCAGTCAGCACTTGTCACCCCTGTCAATGAGCAACACAGGTGGAACCCCTGGGACAAATTTGTGGTTTCTCATTCACTCATTAAGGTTGACTTGAAGAGGGTCATCAAAGTATTCTGTTTGACGTATATGTGAACTCTATTCTAGAGACAGGGCAGCCTCTGGAAGACGAACCTGTCTCTCTAGCAGGTTTTGTTGATGTTGCATATTAGATTCAGGCCTTTCCAGCAGGTAATGTGCGAGGAGTTAGACTTATGGATATGGACCATCTCTAGTAGGGCAGGGTCCGAGATTGTCTTGTAGGCAAGACATAGATCATCTCTGAGCAATCTGTATGATACCGAGTAAAGTGATAGTGATTTTAGCCTGTCCACATAAAACAAGTGTTGGAAACCATGGATTCTCTTTGTGAAGTATTTCAGTGGCCTTTCCAGTTGGTGCAGATGATTGGAGAATTAAATACCAAACTAGACATTATGCTCAATTATTGCTCTAAAGAGGGAGGTGTATAGAGAGGTAATAACCTCCTATTGTCTGGCAACAATCCCTTTACTTATGAGATGAACCAAGTAAAAGGCTTTTCTGACCACTGCCTCTACATGATGGTTGAATGTGAGATTGTTATCAACCTGAATACCCAGGTCTCTCACCACAGGTTGTATGTTTAGGGGATTGCCGTTTTTGTGGTAATCAGTAGGGGCTGTTTTTCTGCTGAATGGTATGATGATACTTTTTTTTTGCATTTAGCTTGAGGCCATGACTTTGGCACCAGTCATTAGTTGCTGTGAGACCCTCTTGCAGTATGTTAACATCATTTGGGGAGTCAATGACTGCACTGAACGTACAGTCATCTGCAAACTTGATCAGCCACAGGCCTTTCGTTTTTGCATGGACCTCTAAGAAGTACAGTAGATGCCAAACAGTAGGTGTCTCAGGACAGATCCCTGGGGAACTCCATTAGTGACAGGTCTGTTATCAGAGGGGGAGGTGCCTATTTTGACCTTGAGAGTCCTATCGGTGAGCCAGTTGGCCACCCACCTGATGAGATAGGGGTTTGCACCAAGTTGTGTTAGCTTTTCGATTATGCCCAAGTGGGGAATTGTATCAAAGGCCTTGGCCAAGTCAAGGTAAGCTGTATGTACTGACTCTCCCTCATCCAGGGCCTTGGTGGCAGTTTCAAAGAAGTCAACCAGTTTTAACAGCCAAGATCTGCCCATGACAAATCCAAACTGAGTGGGGTCAAGAGCTTAGAGATTGCCTGTGTATTGGTTTATGAGATCCATAGTAATATTTTCCATGGCTTTACAGATCAGACTTGTCAAGCTAATGGGGTGATAGTTTCCAGGGTCAGTAGTGGCATCACCTTTGTGCAAGGATATGACAATGGCAGTTCTCCACTCTGCTGGGATGAAGCCTGTACTTAGGCTTTGGTTGACTACGGTGCTGAATGCCAAAGCCAGTTCTTGTTGGAGATGCTACAGAATACAGCCTGGAATACTATCAGGTCCCATGGAAGCTGTGTCCTTTTCCTTGGATAGGGCCTTTAACACTTGATCTATGGAGATGTGAGGTGCAGGACAAGTATCGGGGATGTGGAAAGGGCTTTTGGGGGGGACAGGGTGGTGAGGTTTGCACTAAACCTATCTGCTAGCAAGTTGGCTAAGTCTACAGGATCAGTGTAAGTGATACTGTTAAGTACTAATTCAGAACAAACCTGGGCTTTGCTGTGGAGGTTACTGACATAACTGAAGAAGGCTTTGAGGTTTCCCTTTGTTTCAGAGGCTAGTTTGATTCATAATTGGCTTTGGAGGTTTTCACTAGTGATCTAATTTACTTGTTGAGACTAAGGAGGGAGTTTTTCCAATGTGGAATTTGTTTCTTTTTACCCATAGACAACAGTTTCTTTCTTTTGTTGTAAAGCCTGCTAATCAAGGATGTCCACCAAACAGGTTTGTGTTTCCATGAGGAGCAGGTTTTAGTTCTGTTGGGTATGGCTGAATCCATGCAGTTGTACAGGTGCTTGTATAGTGCAATAGCATACTGTTCAGTATAGTTGTCTCCATTGTCTGAGAGGGGCGGTGCTGTGAAACTGCAGATACCCACCCTTAAGAGGTTGTAGTTAGCTTTTGATACATTTTTAGCTTGATTATGCTGGGGGTGGTTGGGTGGAATAGAGACTTCAAACAAGACATTCCAATGATCTGATCTCACCAGGGATGAACATACTATGGGTGTGGTGCAGCGGTCACCCATGTTGGTGAGAACCAAGTCCAGAATGTTATCTCACCTTGTGGGAGATGAGACAAGCTGGTCTAGTGCGTTAGAACTGATGAAGTCAAGGAATCATTGAGTGAGTGTATTAGTGCAGCAATAGTTCACCCAGTCTATTGTGGGGTAGTTGAAGTCACCAAGGGTTAGGGTGTTAGGGGGGTACCTTGATGGAGTCAAGTAGATCCAGGTAAGAAGAGTGGGTGTCCTGAGTAATGGAGAGGGGTCTGTAGTTGGCTATAACTTGGATGGGTGTCTTGTCAACTGTCAGTTGCACCTGGAGTAGTTCCAGTGCATCATGCTGGCAGACCAGTCTGGAGGTGTGCCTGTCCTTAATGAAGATAGAGATTCCACCACCCTTATTCTTCCCAACCCCATTTTTGTGTTAGAATGTGTGGAATGAGATATAGCCTGGTAAGGCAGGGGTCCTGTCTGCAGCCCTGAACCAGGTTTCCATGACCACACATACATCAGCATCTTCCAGTGCAAGGAGAGCCTCCATCCAGTGAGTGCATTTTCTGGTTAAGGCTCCTAGCATTAAGCAGCATGACCTTCAATTTGTTTTTGACAGATCTTTTATGTTGGAAGATTTCTCTTTGGGACATTGTCTAAAAAAAGGCATAATGGGGGAGGCACAAGCCTTGGACAGAATCCAGAATCCCAGTGGTGACAGGTGGAGACCATCTCTGCCAAAGTAATGAGGCCTGTCAACCATGTCATACCAGGCAGACAGATACAGGATCTGCTTGGAATGACACCAGAAACTAAGCCAAATGTTGAAGTCAATTATTTTTTGTTGGTATTGTGGTAACATTCTTTTTGAAATTAGGATGTTTCTTAGAACTAGGATCATACCTGCCTGGGACACATACTCTGAGAGCTCAATCACGTCTCACTTCATATAGTCCAGGGAGGTACATCTCAAGTCAATCACATCAATATGGACAATGAGAAAGTCATACTTATACTTGTTGTGAGTAGACTTAAATGCATGCATGATGTGGTGGATCCTGGCACCAGACAGACAAATGACGTGAATTTCTTCTTGTTGAGCCTGTTGAGGGGGCCATTGGTGTGTCTCATAATTGAGTCGCTAATGACTAGTATGTTTAGTTTATTGTTATGCCTTATGGGGCTGTGATGGTTTATTGTTTTGCCTTATGGGCTGTGTTTGTGACACACTGGTGTGTTGTGTTGTGTTTGGTGTTATGTGTGGAATGTTTGTGAGTGTATTTTGGAGGTCTCTGCTATTTAGGTCAGTTTTTATTGAGGACCTCTGCAAATGTGGGTGTGTGTTGTGCTTGGCTCTGTGATGTGATTAGTGTGGTGTTTGTGCTGACAGTCTCCTCTTTGTCAGGAGTACTAACTGGCATGACAGAACATGGATTCCAGGTTACTGATGTAGATGCATTTCTTGCAAGTAGTAAAATTATGTGCTAGGAGAAGAGGGCTGTCAATAAACATGAGGCAGTTGCTACACTGTCTCAGTATGCCAACGTTGAACAGGCTGGCAGGAGAAACTGATGGGAATTGTCCAGACATACCCCAGGATTCATGAAGCTTGCACCAGGTGCAGGCGTAGCATTGGCATTCCAACACCAAATATGGTCGGTGAGCGATCCAGATACAAGCTGTTACCACGTGCACTACCTGCATACACTACGCCCGCACAGCTTTCAGCACCTGTATGCTAATTACCCCATTTGCAGCAGTGTAGCATATAAATGAAGTTATTTAGCAATCCAGGAAGTGGTGCAGGCATAGTGTAAGCATGCAGAAATGTAAACCGTAAAAAAAAAAAACGGTTTACATTTTTGCAAACATAAAATTGGAGCCATGACAGCTGACCAAACACATGTATTATATTGTTAATATATGTCAATGGCTAAATATATAGCCTTTGGCATAAAAACAATGTACAAAAATATAAAAATAACATTTAATTTTTTTTTCACACTATCACAAAGTTTGAGCGTAGGGCAGTGGTGCGCAAACGGGATCGCAAGGAAAATAGAAAAATATAGAATAAAACTGCAATGTAACACATATGATTTCCCCATAATAGTCAATGGCAGGCATGTTACACCACACCATGGTGCAAGGGTTGCTAATGGGGCTGTGTCAGTGTTATGCGCGGTATCTATGAATTAGAAGGCAATTCCATGCAAATGAGAGGAGTTATAGTGAATCACAGATTCCCCTCTGGTGTAAGGATGCACCTCACAGCATAGCGTTATAACACCGAGGTGTCCCCATGAGATAAAGATAACATCAAGAGAGGGGTGTGTCACCTTTGCTGTAAGCACATTGGAGCATTGCAAATCCGGTTTGCCTGTAGCTAAGCAAAGCTGCAGGAAAGGGGTGTGTTGAACTGGCTTTAGCTTTGCTTAGCTGAGAGCACACAAGGTAACCGAGTATGCATGTGAATGGAGATTAAAACGCACTTAAACCCGGTAAATGGGTTTGTGCGGCACACACTGGAACTGAAACAGGAAGGATATAGGAAAAAAATAAGGAAATGTTGCAGCAGGGAAATTGGAGTACAAATGACTAATTAACACCTAGGAACCTTCAGTGGGCCATTGACAACAGCTAACAAGGCTGCAAGCAGCTACCTGCAGAACAGGAAAGGGGAGGGGCTGTATTGCAAAGAAAACAGTAAAGTGTCACAGCAGAACAAAGCAAAATTGCATTATATCAGCTACAAAGCACATTTTGCAACACATGACAGGGTAGGGAATGTACAAAACAAGAAAGTTGTCAGGTGGATGCATGCTTGACAATGGGAGGGGATCCAGGTTTAAAAGTGAATTAAAGGGCAACAGATTAATCAAGGCAGGCAAGCATAACCCCACACTACAGGCCCCACACTTGCAATACTCACTGTAAAACCCAAAATTAAGATACCCTCCAGCTGGAATTGCTCATACACGGCCAATGACATCAGCAGCATCCATAGCATAATAGCATAAACTGTGAAAGCACCTCACACACACTTGTGTATTCCCATGCACTCTGCACCATTGGTGTATACATATGGGGAACTTTTAATATGTACATGTTAGGGGCTGCCATAGCTTTGATCCACCAGCATGTGTTGGAGACAGAAGGTGGTGTGGAGGATGATGCTGACACCACCTCAGGCACCAGAGGAGGAGAACAGTGTTCAGACCCAGGGTAACCTATTAGGGGCTACATGATCTGGAGATAGCAGAGACTTGTGGAGCTGTGCCAGCCATGCCTCAGAACCAGAACAAACAGAGGGGAACCCATCCCAGTGGATACAAAGATGTGTGTAAGCCTAAGAATACTAGCCACAGGTACCTTTCAAAGGCCAACTGGGGATATCATGGGGATCACACAGGCATCAACATCCAGGGTACTTCACCAGTTCCTGGATGCCATGCTACCACATGCCAATGAGCACATATACTTCCCCCGAATGCAGGAGGAGTTGGCCAGCAATATGTGTCTCTTCCACCATGCGGCAGAATACCCAGAGGTACATACACATCAAGTCACCACCCGGTGAGCAGGGTAAGCACTACATAAACCACAAGGGATACCCCTCCATCAACTGCCAGGTTGTGTGCAATTCCCAGGGCATTATCATGGATGTGTGTGCTGGCAGCCCTGGAAGCTATCATGACTCCCACATCTGGCATGCCTCACAGCTGTATAATGTATTTGCCAGTGCTGGCTATGCACTGGAACCATGGATGATGACTCCCATCAAAAATGCACACACACCCATGCAAGAACGCCATAATGAGGCACACACAAACCAAAATAATCATAGAGTGTGTGTTTGGGATGCTTAAATCACAGTTCCGTTGCTTGCACATATTCGGTGGAACTTCGCAGTACTCTCCAGGCATGTGTGCCCACATCTTCATAGTATGGGCCATGCTACACAATATGATCCTGTGAAAACAGCTGCAGCAGGGACAGAATGGTGAAGGCCCTCACAGCCCACCACCATTGCCAAGGGCCCCACAGGCACAGAGGTACTCAGACCATGAACACCCTGAGCCAGCCCCAGTAGGCAGATGGAGGCATGCCCAGTATGCCCATGCCTTGGCAAGGAGGGAACATATTGCACACACACTGACAGTGTAGGCACCTAGGGACTGACACCTTTCTCCATCTGCACACACAGTAAAAATGGATGGCACACACACAAGACTATCTGTAAATTGTCATGTATAGGCAGTCTACTGTGTGCATCCAACATAGGCAGCCCTCAACTATTGCACACACAACTGCTATTGGCACAAAGTAAGTCAACACCTGAACAGTAAGTTAAGCTATCAGCATGTGCTGATACTGTATGTATAGGTTCATAGGTAGGTACTTGGCTAACTGCCCAAGGGCATTCATAAGCATTCATAAGCCTAGCTAAAATGTGACACCTTTTGACACCCCATTGATTAATTAACTGTCCCTCTGTGGAGCAGAGCCAATGGCAGGATCCCTGGGGTGTATCTACTGTTTCCCATCCACTCTTCAATGTTTCTCTTGAAGAGTGTTAGTGAGGGGCTCTGTATAATGCAATTAGGGATGTTGTTCCAAAGCATGGGGAGTGTCTGTGATAGGAATCTGTCCCTCCAGCATGTTCTAGTTACTGTTGTGGCAAGGTTTAGCTCACTAAAGCGTGTGGCTCACTGTGACATGGATTCCCATAGGTGGAGCATATCCATCAAGCCTGAGTTGGACATGGCTTTGTAGGCCAGCAGAGATCATCTCTGAGTAAACGAGATGCCACTGAGTAAAGCAGGAGTTTATTCAGTCTGGCTGCATAGGACATATGTTTGAGGCCAGTAATCCTCTTGGCAAGGTACGTTCGTGGTCTTTCCAGCTGCCAGAAGTGTCTTCTGAGGTACATCCCAAATGGGTTATTATACCCTATGATGGGACTGATGAGTGATGAGTAAAGGGGCACTATAACCTCAGTATGTCTAGATGCGAACCCTTTAGTAATCAGATGGCCTACATAGAAGGATGTCCCAACTACTTTGGAGATATGATTGTCAAAGGAGAGAACACTATCTACCTTAGTCTCCAGATCCCCTATTACCTCGTCTGTATTAAGGTGGCTGCCACTTGTGTTAATATGTGGATGTTTAGTTTTTCCCAAATGGAATGACCATGCAGTTTGTGGCACTTAGCTTGAGGCCATGACTTTGACACCCTGTGTCGGTCTCTGTGAGGCCCTTTGAAGGATGTCTGTGTCAGCTGGACTGTCAATTATGGCTCCCAGTTTGCAGTCATTGCCAAACATGGTCTGCTGTAGTCCACCTGTGTTTGCCTGTACCTCTGAGAAGTGTATGCCAAACAATAGGGGTCTCAGGACTGAGTCCTGTGGGACACCAGTTGTGACTGGTTAAGAGTTGGACCTGGAGGCTGCTAGTCTTACCATGTGGGTTCTGTGTGTAAGCCTGTTGGCAACCCATCCTGTGATGTATGGGTATGTGTACAAGCTGGTGAGTTTATCAATAATACCTGAGTGAGGAATGGTGTCAAAAGCTTTGGTGAGGTCCAGGTAGTATGTGTGAACCACCTCTCCCCTCATCTAAGGCCTTGGTGACTGTCTGTAAGACATCAAACAGGTTCAGTAGGCATGATCTGCACTCAACCAAGCTGACCTGGGTTGGGTCAAGTGTTTGGAGTTTACCAATGTCTTTGTTAATGAGTGCCATGAGGATGTGCTCCATAGCTTTGCAAACCAGGCTAGTGAGGCTTATGGGGTGGTAGTTACCATGGTCAGTTGTGTTTCCGCCTGTGTAGTGGCTGAGGTTGAAAAGCTTAATTAGGTGGGGGGGTTAGTTCATCTTGTAGTGTTTGCAAGATGCAGCCTAGGACACCATCTGCCTCCATTGATGGTGTGTTTTGCTGTTTGAGAGGGCTATTTCCACTTGTGTGTCTCTGATGTCTGGGATACTGTACTTTTTGGGTATTGTAGTGAGCTCTTTAGAGGGTGAAGTTTGCACTGAATGTATCTGCAAGGATGTTGGCGATATCAGTAGGTTCAGTATATTTTGTGCTATACTGCACAGGCCCACTGCAAATCTGTGTGTTGCCACTTAGATCCTTGGCATAGCCAAAGAAGGCTTTGTGGTTATCTTTCAAATCCCTGCCTATTTTCCTGTTGAAGTTAGCCTCGGATGATTTCATGAGAGACCTAAGTTTCTTATTAATAATTGTCATGGATGTCTGTCCTTCTTGGGATCTGCTGTTTTTCTGGACTACTGTCCTACTTCTGTTGTATAGCCTGTTTTTTGCAAGGGTCCACCAGACTGGTGTCATTGTCTTGGAGGAGCGAGTCTTGGTTTAACAGTGATGGCACAATCCATACATCCTTGTAGGTGCTTATAGAGTGCATTTGTAAATCTTTCTGTATCTTGAGCAGTGTTTTCCTTTAATGTGGGGGCTGTGAAACCTCCCACCTCTGTCTTTAGTAGTGTGAAGTTAGCTGTAGGAAAGGTGTTCACTGTGATTTCCTTGGGTGAGGGAGATGGTTGGATGTGGAAATCATCTGTGAATAGTTCATGGTCAGATCTAACCAGTGACCGGTTTACCTCTGCTGTGGTGCATCTGTCGCCCATGTTGGTGATTACCACTTCTAGTATGTTTCCATCTCTGGTAAGGGAGTTTACCATCTGATACAGGGCATTTGAGGTGATAAATTCCAGAAGTGCTGGGCCTGGAAGTGATTACTCGAGTAAGTTTCCCATTTAATGGTAGGGTAGTTGAAATTGACCAATACCAGGGTGTCCGGTAGGACTGTCATGTTTTCCACTGTCTCCAGGTAGGTGGAGTGGTGGTCCTAAGTCATGAAGGGTGATCTGTAGCAGGCCACAGTTTGCATTGACGTTGTGGCTGATATTAGCTGCACATGGATGATCTCAGAGGTCTCATACTGCCCCACTAACCTGGAGGTGTAGGTATCCCTGATGAATATGGATACACCCCCTCCATATCTGTGTCAGTCCATATTCTGTGGCCGAAATGTGTGGTATGGGTTGTAGTCCAGTAGTGCTGATGTGCTCTCAGGAGCCATAAAACAGGTTTCAGTTACTGCACAGATGTTGACGTCCATACTGAGGAGTGCTGTGAGTGCGTGCATTTTGTGATTATAACTTCTGGCATTGAATAGCATAGCCCTCATTGATTTTGCTATTGTGCTGTTTACGGAGGTGAGATTCACCTTTGAGTCTTGCTTAAAAAAGGCACCATGGGGGCGCCAAGAGCCTTGGCCAGTATTTGAAAGCCTAAGGCTGACACATGCAAGCTGGTATGGTATTGTTGCATGCATGTTTCCCATCTGTGCTTGTTTCTCATTTTTCCTGTAGGTAACCTACTGGTAAGCAATAGAAAGCCTTAAACTGATGCAAGTTTTCTAGCTTCCAAGATAGGCTTTTGGAGTGATTAAGTGTCATTGTTCTGTATTTTCCTGCTGTGCTAAACTGTTTTCTGACTACATGGTGATTTCTCACTGTATATTGTGATCTGAGAGCTCTGTTTATTCACATATTATGTCTGTGATGGCCTGCACTTTAGAGGTTCACAGATAGGTAGTAGGCTCACAGATAGGTAGTAGGCTATCTGCCCAAGGGCATTTAGATGCATAGCTACAGTGTGTTGGCTTTCTCTGTACCATTGATGAAGTAACTGAGCCTCTGTCAAGCATAGCCAATGAAGTCATTCCAGGCAGAGTTGCCGGAAGCTGTTGAAGACTGGGGTGCTGGAGGGTGATAGAGGCACTTAGTGATCTAAAAAGGGCATGTCAACATGAAAAATCAACAACATTCAATTTCCCCAACAGGTCTAGCAGCTATAATACTGGAGGGGATCCCCCTACCCCTGGCTGTATGGTTCTGGGACACATGATCCCAGGGGTGTATACTCGGTTACCCATTCACACATCAAGGTTTCTCTTGAAGTGTGTCATTGAGGGGCTATGCCTAATGTAGTTAGTAATTTCTCATTTCATTTATGTTTTTATTTCAAGAGAAAGTGAAGCTCAGTGGGTTTGTGTGCCTCCGCCCTTTGCTTAGCCTAGCTTACACATAGAAATCATCAAAACAGGAAATAGGCAGAAGCAACGTTAATGTCAATAGTGTAATGGTTACAGCATTCATATAGTATATGTGTATTCGTGGTTCAAATCCCAATAAAGTCAGAGATGTTTTTCATGTTAAAATGTATACCTTAACCACAGCTTGCATATTTAGGTAGTAATCTTCAGTATAATAAACATTTGAAACACTCATATAAACCCATCTGTGCCAGACAGTAAAGTCAACATAGATTGTAATGTTATGTAAGCACATAGTGAGATGTTATTTCACTGAAATATATATATCCCGAGTAGTTAGCAGATGTGGCCGTGTTTGTGCGTACAGGTTATACATTTTTAAATTTCATTTAACTGTATTTAACTGCTGCTTTAATGTCGCACAAACACTTTTAAACATGCTTACAACTGCTTAAATGAGCCTTATTCTGCAGTAAAAAACATTTTTAAAGCATGGCAGGTGTTGAACCCTGGACGATGTACACCATAGTCATGGGACCTACCACTAAGCCATTTGAGCGGTATACATGTTTCATGGTTTTTAGACTACACCTTTTACTATACCACAAATGGGACAGTCAATTTGTGTACATATGTACAGTACACTGTAATGTACTGTAGTTTGTGAATCAACATATACAAGTCTACATATGTATAACTGTTAAAATGTAATACTAAATATATATATATATATATATATATATATATATATATATATATATATATATATATGTCTGCACATAGAATATATATATATATATATATATATATATATATATATATACAGTTACATCTATAACCATATATATATATATATATATATATATATATATATATATATATATATATATATACATACACACATCTATGAGCACACTTCGTGACACAGAAGCAATCCAAAGGAATTGAAGTGTACACAAAACACATGCAGCTCTGGTATTATAACTATTAATATTAACTTAATCCACCATAGAAAGAATGTTTGTTGTGTATGTGGAGTTTGGGGTGGGGAAGGAATGATGGGTAATGAAATTATGCATCAAGGAGAGCCTGGGTTGGATGTTCAATAAGTAAACTGGAGGTGTATACATGGAGTATGGAGACAATAAAAAAAGGACACAAAACAAGAGCCATTCTCATCCCTAATACACCCTGTCAGGTCACATTGCAATACTTAATTCCACAAACATATGAACATTAACATGTTTCATACATATGTACACCAACTGACTGTCACATTTGTTTTCAGTAGTGTGGAATGCCCGTAGTAAAATGTATATTCTAAACACCATAACATTTGTACATATCTCAGCTGCCTTAATGGTAAAGTCAGTGAATGTGGTGTTCATGGTTCCGGGTTAAAGGGCTGTTAATTTATTTTGAGGGCCAGAATAAGGGCTGTTGGATGCAGGCTGATTAAGGCACTTTTAAGCAGTTGCAAGCGGGTTTGCATGGGTTTGCACGACGGTAAGCTGTGCTTAAACACGGTTAAACGGATAAGCGCTTCACAGGTGTAACCTTTGCTTACCGTTGCACAGACTATGGGCAAACTTGCTTACAACTGCTTAAATGTGCATCAATCACACTTTCTCTACCAGTGCCTGCTCTGAGAGGAAAAATAATAACCACTTCCAGATTAGAACTCACAACCATGTACACCATTCTCAGAGTAACCTACCACTAAGCTATCTGAGATGTACCAATTCCAGTTGTGTATTCTGACAGGTTAAAACACAAAAGGGAGGATTGTGTGAAAATAGGACAAACCTCCATGTACCCAATGAAAGGTGTATGCTACATATATATATATATATATATATATATATATATATATATATATATATATATATATACAGAGAGAGAGAGAGATACATAGATACATGTCGATATATAGAGATATACATATATGTAGATATATAGATAGGTTAAAAACATCTACACATCTATGGAGGTACATATAAACGTATGCAATAATATATATAATATATCTATATCTATATACAAATATATCATTCATATATATATATATATATATATATATATATATATATATATATATATACATACATACATACATAAGTGTGTATACAGCATCTGAAGTGTGCAAATCTGAGTATAACATGGACCATAGCAATCCCACTTTCTGCCACCCTCAAACAATATGAACATAACATATGAAGAGTATATGCCAATACACTATTACAAATGTGTTCTATGGACATGAGCCAAATAGGGTTAGTCACCAACACAACTACAATGACTGCAAATATCCACAACAGAAATACAAATGCATCTTTCATTTAGCAAAACTTTATTACATTCTGATGTATTGCCAAAAGGATTCAAGGACTAACATTACCTGCATGCTATACAGGAAGCATTTAGCGGTGCCTTAATGAATCAGCCTGCAATTACCATAATATTAGTCCACTAAGGGATAGGTGTTCACATAGGGAAAGAACCACCACACACATATAGAATATGTATAAAAGCAGTTCCTACACACCTGCATCTGCTATGTACACCCACAAACATCTCCCCCACACCCAAACTAATTACAACAATACATACTGTCATACCATAACCAATTATTCAACCACTGTACGACATCTGCTGAAACCTTGACATACCTGGACAGAGACACACTAACATGGCCCTATGTAAAATAGTTGCTGTTACACAATGGAACAGCTGCTGATGTTACAGGGTTTGTTTGAACTAATCCTGTTTCAGAGGGTTGAAAAGTAATTACACCAGGAAGTGTTACTAATTACTTATTATCAGCACAGTATGATACACATTTACACCAAACTAAAGATGTCTGGTGAGCACACTGTAATCCCCCTAACATTATATGCATAGCCATACAGCCTTGAGCTGGTCAAACATCCTGGCCAGACTGAAACATATGCAGAAGTGTTAGGCACAGACAAACCCTGCACAAATAGCAATGTTCAGAAATATAACAGCAGTACTCACATTTAGACCAAATCTTCTAGGCATTACACACAATATATTTGTGTTGGTCTCTATACAGCTGTTGCAATAGATTTCAGACAACACTTCCAGGCTGTCTTCCTCACAAGTAAGGCAAAGGGACAACGCCCAAGTGGAGTATTCAGTTATACTCCACTATTGCCATGGAATTGGCTAATGGAGTAGCTGCACAGCTGATGTGCATGTAATTATTTACTTTGGAACACCAATTGGCGATCAGGATAGCACATGTCACTGATATCTAACTATAAAATGATGCCTTGTCACATATTCAAACCATCTGTATATACCTGCAGAACAGTACAAAATACCCAACAGAAGATTGAAACACAAACCAGAAAAGGTTAAAATACCAGTCAATAACACCTGCAATTACCAAGAAGGTATGTATAACATTTAGTATGTCTATGTATGTAGTACCTTTTCTGTAATAATTACAGTATAATCAGTGCATATATTGGAAATAGCTATCTTGTAGTGATGTATTGTTGAGCAGTAGTAATGCTTGTAGTATTCTGTGTGTGTACTGCTGTAGGTCACAAGGCAAACTCCCCATACACCACAAGGGATTATATATATGGCCTTGGAATTCACCAATTCTTTTCCAGCCACTGTCAGTGTCAGGGTTGGTCCAGCAAGTATGTGCTATAACAGGGGGTAGTATATGTTGATATATTGTAACAGTAGACATATGTATAGGAGTATTAGTGAGATGAACATGTCAAAGGTGGGCTTACTTTGCAAATGTGATTTGCATTGAGGGATATTGTGCCAATAACTGTGTAATGTACAGTATTCTAGGCAGATCTGTATTCCATTTTACATAGCATTTCTGTTATGCTATGCAAACATTAGTTATGTCTATTGGCAATTACAATACTCAATAACAGGATACATATGAATTGTATTCATCTGACAGTTTAGCAGCATGATAGCAAAGAAAACTGGAAGAGCTAGGTAACTATCCATCCACATAAGACATGTAATATTCACCTCTCTAGTATCATTTGCAAGCACAAATAGTTGTGCATGTGTACATGTTATGCAAATGTGTAGTGACCCTTGTTACAGGGCTGGGCCAAATGGCTATGTGTACACCTACATAGAGTGGATATTGAGAGTAGAGACACACTGGTTGAACTTTCAGATTTGTGTAGCCTAACCTCTCATTGCCAACCTAACAGCCGCTTCCAAATACTGTATGTAAGGTTGTGCACAGTACTGGTAATGAAACAAGTTGCATATCATCTTTAACTCCAGTGTAACATCTGCAGTAGGAGTGTAAGATTTAGGAGACTGCTGCCCATGTGTAATAGCTGCTTCATAGGTGATGGCTTACACTATCTGATTATATCCTGATCATGTTGATAGTGGCAGCAGAGTCTATTGATACTTGACTGTGTTTGGGGAGTGGGTGTCCATGCCCAACAGAGATCATGGTTCTGGTGGATATGTGAGTATATACCCAGAAAAGGATACAGACCTGTTGACACTTGCATCATCTGTAAGCAACTATCAGGATGTGATATGGTCCTCAGATGAGGATTGCTGCTAAAGGTAGTTACTATGTTTCTGTAATAGCCAGTGTTGTCACGTCCATAACACACATATTTACTTGTGAGCATCACTGTCTAAAACATCTTGATAAGCAATAAGTAAACTAAATACAGTACTTGGTACTTGTAGTACTGAATGCTTATACAGGCATGTCCTCTAATCAGCTACTGGTGTTTACTAATGTCAGCTTTGTGTATGTGGCCATCCTGGGGGAAAGTAATCTCTATGCCATACACACTGCCAAACCCACCTAACACCACACCCCAGACATTGTCTGGGATGCAGCTACAGAGGTAAGCTGGAAGGCAGTCCAGTCTACAGCCATGACTGGACTGGACAGTCATGAGGTGTAGGTTAATACAGCCATGACTGGACTGGACAGTCATGTGGTGTAGGTTAACACATGCATCTCATCACCACAACCAACACATACCCTTACCAGAACACAGTAAGGACACCCACACATATCACCAAAAATCACACACATTCACAGAGGCTTCTAAGTATCTGACCAAGCAAGAGACCTTCCAAGCTGGAATAGACAGACATCAAAATACACAAACTGTATGACATAGTTTGCCAAATTGTGCCACACCTCAGAACATGGGGCCAGAAACATGCCCAACAGTACTCATTTGTGAATGCAAACTCTAGCACTATGTTACACACCAAGCTATATGAGGGCAAACATACTGTCAGCTGCCTGTCTGCCATGATTAGCCATATATCCATACACTCAAACCACCTTTTGAACTATACACATGGCTCTGGCATATTATATGTTGTTGTGCAGGACCTGTGATACAGTAGCCTGGACTGCATGGAAAAACACATGTAGGAAATGTCAGGTCTTGTAGCGCATGCAGGTATGTCTCAAGGCCTAGGTAGCATTCTGCCATTGGCCAGAATGATACTGCAGTACAGGGACAAAAGGATTGTATTTCACATTTGTCTAATGTACTGGTGTAATTCAAAGGGTATCCAGTATCTATCTGCCTGGGATAACATGGTTGACAGACCATGATGCTTTGCCAGACAGGGCCTGCACCTGTCACCCTTGGGAATCTGGATACTGGCTAGGGCTCATGCTTCCCCTATAGTGCCTTCTTCATGCAAAGTTCAAGTGAAAGTCCACTACTGTAACAGGGACAGCCAAGCAATAAACTGCGGGTCTCGCATGATACATTTCAGAAACTCAATATGGACTCACTTACATCAATCCTTAACATGGAGAATATATCTGTGCAGTGACTGAGATATGGTTCAATGCTCTGGAAAGCACCTTTGCATGACCATCTTTATAACACATACCTCACCTTTTGGCCATTATCCTTTATTGGAACACACAGGCCACAGGTATGTCCATATTCCTGAAGGATATGTACACCCCCAAGCTAGTTGCACTTGCATAACTTCAGATGCATTATGCTGAGGAACTACCTTTGTGCCAAAGTGGAATCCAAATTGCACCTTGCGACAGATCACCCACCATGCCTCAGAATTCCCAACTGTCATATTGTGCTGTAATGGGGAATAGTAGGTTTGAGACAGAAAATCATAATAATGGCTACTCTCAACTATCCCATTATGAACTGGAAAGTCTCCTCATGTCCCAACACCTGTGCTCAATGCATGTTGGATTTCATTAATCCCAATGACCTGGATCACCACAGTCACACAAACAGGGCTAACAGTATACTACACATAGTCAATCTCCAAAGCCAATGTTATGCTTCTTAAAAGTGAAGTGGTGACTGACATGGCACCCATGCAGATGAATAATACATTTGCAAATGCTGAATCCTACACAAATGCACTTTAAGCACTCACATATGTGCAGTGATTGTGCCATTGAAACAGAACCAAGATTCAACCAAACACAAACAGGAAGGCAAACCTGGTGGTACCCTACCTTAAACTGTACCACAGAAGGTAGTAAATGTTGCAAGAGTGAAGACACATGAGTAGAGGTGATCCCTGGTCAG
Source organism: Protopterus annectens (assembly GCF_019279795.1). NCBI lineage: Eukaryota > Metazoa > Chordata > Ceratodontiformes > Protopteridae > Protopterus > Protopterus annectens. The sequence goes on from NC_056732.1 coordinate 660,154,878, forward strand.
CCTCAGTAAGATGCAGATACACCATATAAAACCACACAAAGCTACTGTGAAACTAATCAGCCACATATTATGAGGTCAACCACAGAGCATTCTATAGCCGTGTCATGAATTGTAATGACAACAACAAGACCTGCCATGCTTCACAGCACTATGGCATGAGAAGTACTGCACCTATAGAAATAGCACTTATTCATCCAGATAGGGTCTTGGATAACCTAAACCCACTCTCACCTCCCCCCCAACAGGTACACATATTTATATATCCATGTACACTACAGAGCCCTGTAATAACAACTATGCAGGTACAAGCTGCACTCTCTAAAGCCATACATACAGCTTGCATGGGACCTGTCAACATCCCAGGGTGCATTTTGCACAAATGTCAGAAAAATTTGCTCTCCACATACACATCATGTTCAATCATAGCTTCATGTCAGGTTGTGTACACACTGAATGGTGCACAGCAACAGTTGGCACACCCCACAAAGAGGGAGATACCACTGATAATGGGAAATAGTGCACTACTACCCTGCTGAATCTGGTCTGTAAGGCCATGAACCTTGATCAACTTATTTGATGTAGTCAGTACAGATGTACATGACAATAAGGTTGATTCACACAGCATATCATGACCTTGCCAGGTCTTAGGACACCATCACCCATACTGTGTTCCAGCTACACTCAGTAAACTAGGTGCATATTCCTATGTCACAGGATTGGTTGGCAACTGGACTGCTGGCAGAACCAACACTACAGAAGGTGTCTGACTAATACACGCACATCAAACCAGTGCCAGCTACAGTAATACAGGGTTCATTCCTGGTACTCCCCCTCTTTGTTATCTATACCACACAGACTAACACAGAAGGCATCTGCCTATTGAAGTTTGCAAATGACTATGAACTAGGAGCAATAGTTGACTCAATGAGTGCTGCCGGCAACATACAGAAGGACCTTTGTGGTTCAGATGTGTGGTGTGTGATGTATGGCCACAATCTCACAGCTAAGTATTGCATTGCCATCCCCTATGTTAAAAATCCTGTACCCATGAACTACCACCTAGACAGCGGTCAACATGATGGAAACTGTGTGTGTATGGGATGCAGCTGGACAGTAGTCTTTCCTTTGATAGTCACTTCACCACACCAGTCAGGTAGTCGTAAGTGGCACCCCTAATCATGACAGGGTGCCATCCATGAATATAGAGATCATTGTTCAGCCATACTCAACACTCAAGTGACCCATAATAGATCACATATTTCCTTTAAGGGTTATTGTCCATGTTATGATGGCCTACACCGGCCTTCCCAAACCCTAGCTCTACTATGTAGCATGATGCCTACCCTGAATAAAGTCATGTCCAACCGAGAGATGTTGGACATGCTACACTTACACATCCTGATTCCAAATAAACACATACTTCATGGACATCTGCCTTTCTAGTACAAGGATCATAACATGCCTGACAGATCCCTGTCACATACACTTTACATACTCCTGCCATACTTTGCATCCCTGTCCCGCAAAGCTGCACATTGCCCCTCTTTGAGACATGGTGTGATGACCGCATGGCAAATATATCATTAACCCTGTGGATCAGTTCTGCGGCACTGCTTGAACTGGCCACTGAAAGTTACCTGTCTGTTGGCTACAGCTAGGTAACCTTTCAGCCTAGGCTCATAAATGGCCCAGGGCATATAGCCTACTAGTTCACTATAACCAGACATGCTATAGTTAATATCCAACCCTGCAAATACCATCAAGCTAGACATTGTCCCATGTGTTTCACATGTGCAACACAGGCAATACATGACAGGATGCTATACTGCTGTACAGTGCCATGTAGATGTATATGGCAAAACACATACATGTAAACTTTTCCGTGAACATGTCTGCAGGGTCACAGGTCATGTCCCTTAAGGTTGTGTATGGCTATATATGTGAAATATACACAGCATTAAGGTCTCCTGCATTAATGTAAACACATCCAGGCATGTGTTGATAGGTAAAGACACCAGTACAGGCAAACAGACATGCCCACATCAAGACAACATCCACATGGAGTATGAGGAATGTCATCACTTGACACACACATATATGGTGATAACATCAAATCACCTGTAAGTGTCAAATGTGTGTGAGTTAAACATGTCAGTGGTGTTAGTGTCATGCAGATTTGCAAAGACATATTTGTAATCATAATGAATGTGATACACATGTATGTGCAGCTGTACTTCTGTACTTCTCTGTGAGTTACTGTGACCTGTCTCCATCATTATGTCTTCCATGTATAGCGCATGCCAGTCTGTCACCATACACCTGCTTGGAGGATGAGGTCCTCATTCGATACCTCCTTGACAACCATGACACACTCTTCAGCCATGTTGATGAGAAGGAATTAATTTGGCAAATTAAGTTGAATGCAGCTTCAAAACCAGGTCTAAATGAAGCTATTTCATTCAAGAGTGTTTTAAAACTGAGAGCCTTGTTGAGATGAATTGTATATTATGTATATTTATTTATATATTTATATTTTTATTTTTAAATATGCATAATATTTAGATGCACTAAATTATGCTCAATACCTTAATAGTGTTATTTTTGACTATTTTTTAAAGTTTATAATATTTAGTGTGAGCCCTTTTAAATGTGGGCTTGTCTTTTGTATTTGTTCCATGATGTCATCGCATTGATTATGTATTTAATGAATACTTTATGCATTTGTTAATTGTCTGAAGAAGTTTGCTGAAATAGTAAATGAAAGCGCTTACCTCATTCAGTTTCTCAGTGTGGTTTATTCTTCAATTTGTTTTTATATCAGTTTATTTGGTTTCTTTGGTCTTTACTCTTTAGCCATGTGCCACAGGATGCACAGCAGCAGGATGACCAGTGGAAGGAACTTCGCAGGAGGATAAATGATGTTGGTGGCCACAATCACACCTATCAGCAAGTGTGCCGACACTGCATCGACCTCATTAGATGGGCGAAACAGCGTGCAAATGCAATCGCCAGGGAATAAGCTGCAACAGGTGGGGGCCACTCACCCAGCCCCCACTCACATGCACAGAGTAGCTACTGGCCAACCTGAGGGCACCTGCAGAACTCCATCCACAAGCTTTAGCTGATATTGTGGAGGTGGGTGTCTCACAACCACTGAGCCAGGAGTTGCCTCGTAAGTCAATACTGCACATATAAAACTACTATATTTCATATAGTTACATGTGTTACTGCACAATATTTAACATAACATCATATGCAAGGCATGTATGCACACATGCCACATACTTTAGTTTGCTACTCTATGCATGCACAGATGTGCATACTCCATAGTATAGTCTATTGTACTTGCCTATGTGCTAACATGAACATTGCACCCTGTAGCTATCACACAGGTGTGGATAATGATCTTACTACTGTGACACTCCTATTTAGGTACCTCTGGCATTTTGCAGTGACAGCAGCCTGTTGCAGGTGAAATTATTATTATTTATCATGCTTGATAATGCACAGATCATATTAATTGCATGCTATCTGCCATGTGACCATTTAATACATGTACACATAATGTATGGTGGTCCTGTTAATATACACATGTCAGACCTGCAATGCATCACAATGGTTACCCATGTGGAATAATTGAAGACTATATGAAACACCTACACTAAACCTTACAAAGTGTCATTGCCAGATGTGCGGACAGCTGTAAATACAATAGTGGAGGTGTGGTTCACTGTAGGGACATGTACTACAGATCAGCATTACACATGTGGGGAATACAAACAGTACTATACAGAGAGCATATGAGTGCACACACTCTAAATGTTTTGGAACTGGAGTATGACCAGCCCACAGGATTCACCCTTGTGGATTATACCCTTGCTATGAATGTCACACAATGTCATGTGCTATCTGACATGTCCATGACATTTTGTGCGCTGACTGCAACACCAGTTAACTATCTTGCAAAACATGATATCTCACATCCCAAACATACCACTCTTTGTCTGCAAAACCCTGTCCTCAGTGGAGCATATGACATCTATGGGTGTATGTCATATAGGACAACACTGACATGTGAAATAGATGCCCATCACAGCCATTGGGCAAAACATGGCCATGGAGGATGGCCAGAGACATGAAGCAACACACACAGTAGAAACGATGTACATGTGTGTACACCCTGTTGTACATTGGCTTGACACAATACAACTATGGCCTTTGTGTAATGGTGATATTGCAGATGTGACACCCTAAACATCATACAGGCCTGTGCACAGCTTGTGCAGGCATGACATCAAACCACCACATAACATGTCTTGAACATTTTGAGTGTGTCATGACATGAAAGCTTTCACCTATACAGTATCCAAATACATACATGTGTTGCACAACATACACATACAACCACATCAGGCCACAGATACAGTACATTCACCTTGCTGGTGTCAGACATCAATGTCATGCTTGCTCCTCATGTGTGCGAGGTACACAGATGGCATGTGGGACATGGAGTATTGCTAAGTTAGCCATGTCTGGGCATAGTTGCCAGGCATCAATGGTTGCAGATGTGCAGGGGTGTCACCTGTAAACCCTTCAGTGACCTGTTTCAGACATTCCATATTAGGGTTCAGTGTGTATACACCTCAATGACATAGGTCATATTTCACATTAGATATGTATTGTAGCTGAACACAGTCATGGCTATGAACTGTGTCTGTAACTCACACTGTATAGCAATAGTGAAGCCACATAATGCTCTGCAATGGCTATGCACATAGCTCAATGTGCAGTATGTCACTGTATATCTGTAGGGTGGACTGGCAACACTGCCTCAGCTGAAAGTCCATGTTAGTATAACACATCCCTGCATTGGGACACCATTACCTCACTTTATATTTTAAAGGACATCATTGTGTTAAACATGTATGCATGTCATTCAACACATCAGCAGAAGACATGTCATACTACATGTGATTGGCAACGTCATATGCCACACATCAGGCTGGTGTACTGTTAACCTGTGCTGGTCTATGGTACCATTGCAAAGTAGGGACAGCCATGTCAAATATGTGTGTACAGCCACATGCACATTGTCTGTAGACTCAGCTCAGGGGTAAGCAGAATAATGTTGAACAGACATGCACTGCTTTGGGGGAGATATGCAAGCTAGGGCTCAGGCAAACATAGTATTCACTCAACATACCCTTCTGCTCATGTCCTCCTCACACATAGCGGCAGTGGCCAACACAAAGCATCAGTGGCAGATGTACACAGGTCAGCGATGGTCTGTTAGAATGTGGGGTATGTTGCACAAAACATGGCAGTGCAGCAGTGCATAGTGCATGCATTGTGTTGCAGGTTTGGGGCATAACCTACTAACACAAATGGTGCAACACAGGGATGTATGCTAACTACTACTATAATTGTGTAAGGTGCATGCCTTCTACTGTAACACATGCATGCTGTTGTGTTCAACACAGGGATGTATGATTACCACTATAGTTGTCTAAGCTGAATGCCTTCTGCCATATCACATGCATGTTGCATGCCGTTGGGTGCCATATCATGTGTCTCTGTATCTGCCTGTGTCTGTTTGTGTGTCTGTCTGTGTGTCTCTACTGTGCTGTATAACTTGTAATGGACATTTCTTGTCTGCTCCTCACAGGTGTTGATGTAGGTGTGTTGCCCTCCTGCGGTCCACCTGATGTTAGTGTCCCCACAGACTCTAGCAGTGATGATGAAAGTATGATTGAGGCACAGGCAGGGTTGTCAGGGGCTGAATCTGTGCCATTGGTTGCCATTCCACCTGTATCCCCCTCATCCCCGTACACATTTCTCATGCCTACACATACCCCATCACCAGTGGCCATAGTGGAAGGACAGTTGGTGGGTGGTAGCATGGAAAAGGAATGTGTGGAGACTTTGAAAGATGTGCCTGCACACCATGATCCCAGCAAACTGACTGATGATATCCTACACAGGCATGTGCCCAGGGCTGCTCGTAGGAGGACTTCTGGCCAACATGCCCCTGCTAGACATATCAACTGGTGCCATCAGACGCAATGTTTCAGGCTGTAATGGAGGCACAAGCACATGCTGAATGGCACAACAGAGAAATTCTGATGCTTCAGAGAGCTGCTGTCCATTCTTTAACTGACAACATCCAGGCAATTGCAAACGCTCACCATCATCTTGTAGATGTTTTGGATAGATGATTGGGTGACATGGTGGGTGTCCTTGACCATGGCATGTCAATCCTCGAGCGTGGAATGTCTGTGCTAGAACATCTGGTGGGAGTGAGGTGTCAGGCACATGGATGTAGGCCAGCTAAATCACCTGTTGAAGGTCTACGTGAACATGCTACTTCACATGCCTGCTCCCATAATGGCGGTAGCAGCAGCAGTGCAGCTGGTGCTGTGCTGTCCACACCAGGACACAGCTGGCCACTGCACATGGTACTGGATGGTCCCAACAGGGACATGGTTCTAGTGGACATGTGTCATCAGACAGTACCCAATCTGGACCTCTGCCTAGTAATGGCCATGCAACCCCTGACAGGCGCAGGTCACATGGTTGTGGCCAGACACTGTGAACTGTAAAACCTGCCCTGTACAATCTGCAGCTGTCAATAGTACCTCTGTGTATGCCAGTCACATGCCAGACCTGTGTGCATACATACACACACACACACACACACACCAGAAACAAATGTAGGGCACCTCAACACACACACACATAACATCCACACACGCTCATGAGATAAAAGGCCCTAACTCACACAGATGATGTCATCCAATGGTGCAGCCTAGGCCTCTAGCAAACATTATCACCCTGTGCCTATGATGATGCCTGTGCCGCATCCTGTCATCCACACCACCGGTGCAGGGACATGCTCATATGGTCTGATGCACAGCGTGAACATACTAGGAAGACAATTGTAGATTACCATTGTTGAGTAGTGTTGACAGGCAGCAGACATACCATGTACTACAGTTTTAGAATGCATTTTGTACTTTTGACAGTATGTATCATGTGTAACAACAGCAACTGCATGCTGATCTTGATGTTCTGCCTTCCTCTTTCAGGTGTAATTGCATATGCCGGGGGGTGTCAGTGTTTGCAGTTAGTGTCCCATATGTAAATGTAGACTACTCACAGGCCTGTATGACAACACCTGTATGCACTTTGTAGCTTCCACATCACAGTTATAATCTCCCAGGTTTCAAACATGTTTACTGATCTAATGATCCAAGAGCATGATAGCTGTGTAGTAAGCTACTGTGGCCAGAGCCGTCACATCCATAGTGGGTGACATCACAGGTATAGTTACCTGGAGTGGGGAGGAGGTAAAAGAGTGGTTTAGCAAATAACATGGGTAAAGGCCAGTGGAAAAACTCATTGGGAAGCAGTAATAACCGCTCACATGACAGGATGCAAACACACATACACAGTCAGGGATTCACAGACACAGTAACACACCCACACACTCAGGGATTCACAGATACAGTAACACACACACACATGCACACACACACACACACACACACACACACACACACACACACACACAGTTGCCAGTGTTGTGATGAGAACCCTGCCTATGTGCAAATCATCATTATAGTACTAAGCAATTACAAGATGCGCCACAGAGATTACACACACACAGGTGGTCAGAATGGCCTAAGATCGAGGACATCAACAGGGATATTAGATTGCAGTGTGTGTATGTGGGGAGGGGGTTCATCAGTAAGCTATGGAACAACCAGCCTCACCCCAGGGCGTACATGTTTACAGGCAGTTAGTATGCCTTTCTAAGATTGATATCAACAGGGATACTAGATTGCATTGAGTGGATGAGGGGAGGGGGTCTTATCATTTCACTATGGTAAAATACAGCCTCACTCCAGGGACCAGACAGCCATACATACACACACACACACACACACACACACACACACACACACACACACACACACACACACACACACACACTGTGGCATTCACAAAGATATACACCTATGTCACACACATACAGACACTTGACATGTGTGAGATTCAAACCCCTGCTTATGTCTTGCTTTCTACACTTCACTCTGTACAGATGTCTACAACAGTGTACAGGAGAGTGAAAAACATTTGGGATGTATTCCCCATCATACATGACATATACGGACACACACACACGTGCCAGTACTGTGAATCCAACACCTGCCTATCTCATGATAGGTATTACAGTGTTACAGCACTATCGCACACACTACAAACATATTAACTCTTTCCTTTACCAATTGTGCTGATATATGCACAATATCTGCACAGGGGAGGTGTTACTGTTACAGGTGTCAAGAGGTTTGCCTTCAGTGTCACCCTTACTGCATTCTACGTTGTGTGTCTTCCCCTTCAATTACCAAAACCATAGCTTAGCAGTTACACAGATTATTGTAATAATGGTTGTAACACACCTGTGAGCTGTCCTCACTAATCATTCATCTGCAAAGTCGCCCCACCACTTAGTAGTTATGTCCAAACATCTGTCCATACCTAAAGTACAGCTTACTGTACTCTGAGCATATCACCATATACAGTTGGCAATGTTGAGGCTGCATTGCAACTGCATGAGGTACTAAGACAACAGTCACCTTCAAACATCAGACACTGCACAAGCATGGAATCTAAACACACATCAATACATGTACACATATGCAGTCTCCATCAGTAAGTGGACTAGCAGGTCAAGAGGATACATTCCACACCTTCCCCACACCATGTGTGAAACATATCTGAGCATTACACCATAATGGATGTTGTATTCATGTACTGGTAGGACACTCAACCACCTTTACCGAGTAGCTAAGTGTACAATTATCCCAACAGCACATATCAGCAAGACACACACACAGCAATATTCCATGTCTTGATCCCACAAACTGTTAGTTGACAGTTCCACTGTGAAGCCAGGCCACTGTAATGGTCAACAGTAAGCACATCATATTTGCCACACACACACACACACACACACACACACACACACACACACACACACACACACACACACACATCATATTTGCCACACACACACACCTCATGATTACTGGAAGAGCGCCAGCAATGTGCTCTGTTTGAGCTAGGCATTACACTTATTCAAGCATGTGTGAGGTTTGTGGCTTATAAACATCTCACCCCAGCACGTTCTGGCTATTGTGGTAATAACATTAATGTCCAGACAGCACGCAGCATGCATGGCTTGCAAATGTTGACATGGGGTATATGTAGGAGCTGTGGGTCACACATTGCTGTACATGTCATGGACATATCACCTGTAACTACTCAGGAACATACAGAGCATAGCTGTATTTCCCTGAGTCTGTCAATACAGGCCATGTGTGTAGGTCCTACGAACCTGTTATTTGGGTATGTTTGTAGGCATTACATTTGGTGGACATGTCTAATGACATACATGCCACATGGATTGTTGTATGATATGATAGATGCCATGGGTGACCAGTATAGAGGGAATATTACCTCTGTCAATATAGATATCAAACCTTATGTACTGTTAGCATTCAGCAGCCATGGACCTATCTTCCATGTGCATGTGTGTAATGAATGTAGCCACCTGTATGTACAAAGGGCAACAACAGCTATGGTATTTTCATTTATGTTGTAAGAGTGTGAGATGTACATATCCAGGGCAGGTACATCTAGGTCATATCCAACCATGAGGGTATTGTTTACTGGTGTACAGCAACAGTCAACTGTGTTAATGCTGACAACATCTGAGGGACCCTGGTATGTGTACAACTGACCTGGTTACAAACAGTGGTATTAATGCATTGCATAACACATTATGCAACTGTGTCAGTACATGGGTACTTTGCACAGTTGATGTAGGGATAGGTACAGTCCACCAGTTGAAGGTCATTTGGTGTTGTACCATAATATTTCATACCACATTTATGGATGTGTGTTGGTAGTCTGAGGACATGGTGGTGGATGTATATGAGGATACAACCTAGAATGCAGCTTTTGCCACTGTCACCTGCACCTGACTCATCTGTGATGAATTATGTTGGAGTAGTGGTCTTTACTTGTGATTAGCCTTTATGAATATGTGGACACCACCACCTGGGGTAGTCCATACCAGTGTTATGGCCCACATGTCTGGGTCTGAGTTATATGGTGGTAGTGCTATTGTGCACTACAGAGTCTTCAGCCAGGTGTTCTTCACTGCACAGATGTCAGTATTCCCCATTGTAGGTTCTACATTGAGCAAATGGATTATGAAAGCCACACATCTATCACTGGTTAGCATACGCATCTAATGCAATTGTCTTGTAGGTGTCAAGGTCTTACTTCTATGTTTAGGACATTTGCCTTGGCATGGCACTATATGGGTAAATGCAACCTAGGTATTATCCACACTCCCTTGAATCATGGATGCATGTGATCTGTGACAAAGGCTTGTCTTCTTTCAGTCATGTCATCCCAGAATCACAGACACTGGACAACCTCATAATTACAGCAGGACATTGGCTCATTGTTTTGGTCAAGCAGTTGTCACTCATACCATGATATCACTGTGAGTGGCAGTATTGTGTTTGGTATCAAATGCTACATCTAAGGTGACGGACAGCAGCAGATGCTGTGTAGAAGACCAATGTCAGATATACTTAGTGGAGCAGTCCTGTCAATAATGACAACTACTAACACAGCCAGGAGAGGTCATCTTGACACCTGCACCTCAGTACCATTAGACAATGGGGCTCACATAGGTTCATAGGTTCATAGATAAGTACTAGGCTATCTACCCAAGGGCATTTATAAGCCTAGCCAGAATGTGTTGGCTTTTGCCACCCCCTTAGATTAGTTCCCTGTGCCTCTGTCCAGCAGAGCCATCAGTTCCCTGCACAACTGTCCAGCAGAGCCATTTGTTCCTGCGCCACTGTCTAGCAGAGCCACTGCAGTGATCCCCAGGGTACATTTTCTGTTTCCCATCCACCTATCAAGGTTTCTCTTAAAGAGTGTTAGTGAGGGGCTCTGCCTGATGTATATTGGAATCCTGTTCCAAAGCATGGGGAGTCTCTGGGATAGGAATCTATCCCTCCAGCATGTCCTATTTATCGTTGTGGTGAGGTTTATATCTCTAGAGCATGTGGCTCACTGGGATTTGTTTTTTTTTTGTTTAGGTGGAGCATGTCCATCAATTCTGGGTTGGACATGGCCTTGTATGTCAGGCAGAGATCACCTCTGAGTAAGTGGTATGTGGGTACAGCTTGAGTTTCTTGAGATGGGCTGCATAGGGCATCTGTTTGAGGCCAGTAATCCTCTTGGTGAGGTACTTTTGTGGCCTTTCCAGCTGTTGCAGGTGTCTTGTAAAGTACATCCCAAATGGGGTATTGTATTCTATGATGGGTCTAATGAGTAATGAGTAGAGAGGCACAATAACCTCTTTTGTTCTAGATGCGAACCCTTTTGTGATTAGGTGGGCCACATAAAAGGATTTTCTAACCACCATGGCAATATGATTATCAAAGGAGAGATTACTATCTACTTGAGTCCCCAGACCCATATTACATTTTCTGTATTTAGGGGACTACCACCTATGTGGTAGTTCGCGGGTATTTTGTTTTTTCCAAAGGGGATGACTATGCACTTTTTGGCATTTAGCTTGAGGCCATGATTTTGATACCAGGTATCCGTCTCAGTGAGACCCATCTGAAGGGTGTCTGTATCAGCCAGAGAATCAATTATGGCCCCTAGTTTGCAGTTGTCTGCAAACTTGGTCAGCCATAGTCCTCCTATGCTTGCCTGTACCTCTGAGTAGTATATACCGAACAGGAGGGGTCCTAGGACTGAGCCCTGGGAGACGCCACTTGTAACCGGTTTAGAGTCGGACATAGAGCCTGCAACTCTCACCATGTGGGTTCTATCCATGAGCCAGTTTGCAACCCATCTCATGACGTAGGGGTTTATGTTCAAGCTGGTGAGGTTGTCTATAATACTAGAATGGGGAATGGTGTTGAAAGCCCTTGCAAGGTCTAGGTAGGCTGTGTGGACCTCCTTTCCCTTGTCTAATGCCTAGGTAACCGTCTCAAAGAAGTCCACCAGATTTAGGAGGCATGATCTGCCTTTAACAAAACAAAACTGGGTAGGGTCCAAGGTTTGGAGGTTCCCAATGTCTCTGTTAATGAGTTCCATGATGATGCATTCCATAGCCTTGCAGACGAGGCTAGTCAGGTTTATAGGGCGATAGTTCCTGGGGTCCATTGTGGCTCCACCTTTGTGGAGCGGGATAACTGTTGCTGTGCGCCACTCTATGGGTACATAGCCTGTAGAGAGGCTGAGTTTGAACAATGTGTTTAGGTGAGGGGTTAGTTCATTTTGGAGCTCTTGTAAGACACAGCCTGGGACCCCATACAGTCCCATTAAAGCTATGTTTTTGTCTTTGGATAGGGCTGTTTTAACCTGTGCATCAGTGATTGACAGGGCCCTACAGTCTTCTGGTATGCTTATGGGCCCTTTAGGGGGTGAGAGGGGGGTGAAGTTTGCACTAAACCTGTCTGCCAGAATGTTTGCAATATCAGTTGGTTCAGTGTATCTTGTGCCATTCTGCACTAACTCAGAGCAGATCTGAGAGTTTCCACTTAGGTTCTTGACATAGCTAAAGAATGCTTTGTGGTTATCTTTGGAGTCATTGGCAATTTTTCTTTCGAAACTAGCCTTTGATGATTTAATGAGGGATCATAGTTTCTTGCTGATACTGATCAGGGATGTCTTTCCTTCTTGGGAATTTACTCTTTTCTGTACTAGTTTCCTCCTTCTGTTGTATAGCTTGTTTATGGCAGGGGTCCACCAGACTGGTTTACTTTTCTTGGAGGAGTGAGTCTTGGTTTTACTTGGGATAGCATGATCCATGCATTCCTGCAGATGGTCATAGAGTGCCTTTGTAAAGGTTTCAGCTGTTTGGACAGCATTGTCCTTTATCATGGGGGCTGTGATCCTTTCCACCTCAGTCTTAAGTAATGTGAAGTTTGCTTTTGAAAAGTTTTTCATGGTGGTTTCCTTGATTGGGAGTGGGGGCGGAATGTGGATATCCAGAGTCTATGGTCTGATCTAACCAGCGAGGGGTTGACCTCCGGTGTGGAACACCGGTCGCCCATGTTGGTGATGACCAGGTCCAATATGTTGTTCCCTCTGGTGATGGTGTTGACCAGTTGATCCAGGGCGTTTGAGTTTATAAATTCTAGGAAGCGTTGGGCAAGGAAGTTAGTACTTGAGTAGTTCTCCCAATTTATTTTTGGGTAATTGAAATCACCCAGTAATAAGGTGTTTGGTAGGACCTTCATATTTCCCAGTGTCTCCAGAAATGCCAAATGGGGGTCCTGGGCCATGGTGGGTGATCTGTAGCAAGCTACAATTTGGATTGCAGTTTTTCCCATTGTTAGTTGCACATGGATGATCTCTGATGCATTGTGCTGCGCCACTAACCTGGAGGTGTGGGTATCCTTGATTAATATGGATACACCCCCACCTTTTGTGTTTCGGTCCTGGTTCTGTGGCCGAAAGGTATGGTATGAGTTATAGCCTAGTAGTGCTGGGGTGCTCTCAGGAGCCTTAAACCAGGTTTCTATTACTGCACAGATGTCAATGTTCTCCATACTGAGGAGTGCCTCGAGTGCATGCATTTTGAGCTTTAGACTTCTGACGTTGAGTAGCATTACCCTCAGTTTTTGGTTACTTGTACTATTTATGGTGGTGGGTTTGTCTTTTGAACCTTGCCTAAAAAAGGCACTATGGGGGCAGCAAGAGCCTTGGCCAATATTCGAATGCCTAAGGGTGACAGGTGCAAGCCATCTCTTATGAAGCAATGTGGCTTGTTGAGCATGTCATCCCAGGTGGACAGATACTGGATCCCCTTTGAATGACACCAGAATATTAGCCAATTGTTGAAATTGATTATTTTTCTTTATACTGTGGCATCATTCTTGGTGAGGGCAGGATGCTACTCAGGGTCAGGGTCATACCGGCCTGGGCTACATGATCAGAGAACTCTTCCATGTCTCTTTTCATGTAGTCCAGGGAGGTACATCTCAGGTCATTTACACCAACATGGACAATGACAGAGTTGTATTTGTACTTGTTCTGGAGTGACCTGAGTGCTTGTGTTATGTGGCGGATCCTGGCACCTGACAGGCAGTTAACTGTAACCTTCTCCTTGTCCAGCCTAGTTAGTGGGACATCAGTATGCCTGACAACAGAGTCACCTATTACTAGTGTGTTGGGTATGTTATTTTGTGTTAAGGGCTGTGATTGTGTGGCACACTGATTATGTGAAGTATGTGTTTCACAGTTGGTGATGGGATGTGGAGGTTGCTTAGATGTCTGCTTTGGAGGTCTCTGTTGCTTTTGCAGATTTTTATTTAGAGCCTCTGAGTATGTTTTCATGTATTCATGTGTGTTATTTGCCAGTGTTGGTTTATTAGGTCTATGTGAGACTGGTGGTGTGTTGCAAGTATTACCCTTCTCCTCTTGACTGTCAGTTCCAGTCTTGGGTTGAGAGAGCTTTGCCTCCAGTTTGGCTGTATAATTGCATCTCTAGCATATATTAGTGTTTGGTGGTAGGAGGAGAGGGTTGTCTGTATACATGAGGCAGTTGTAACATTGCCTCAAAATGCCCAGATTTACCTGTTGGACTAGAGAGTACACTGGAAACTGCCCCTTGGACATGCCTGAATAGGTAGAGTAAGCTGTTTTTCTGATTGGCTGGTGGGGACGAATAGAGAGCCTTGTCCTTCTGGACAGTATAGGGGGAGGGTCTAGTGCTAGGGTTAATTAGTGCTTGCTATGAGTTTTAAGCAAGTGTTTGACTGTGAAATGAATGGTTTGAGTGCTAAAGTTGAAGGTTTGTCTAGTTCCAAGGGAAAAATTGAAGAGTAGATTTCGTAGAGCCGAGAATAGTTTAACTCTAGCTAAATGGTCCTGCCCAGTGCACAAAACTGCACAAATGCAATTTTTATAGCAGGGAAGTGAAAGAGATAGAAATTAGCCCAAAATGGCTGATAAACTACTAACTTCTGGACTGGAACCACTCCTCCAGGGAAAGATAGGCTGCTCAAAGCTCCCCTCTCTCACAGGTGAACAGAGAAACTTCCTTCTATCCAAGTAAGATATGGGCAACACAGAAACTTGTAACTCAGCCATGGATTCAGCAATAACCTGAAAACTGGACTATACTAGTTCAGAATGGCGGGTAACAAGTATATATTTTTTTTCAGAAAATAGAGTAGATACAATCAAAACAACACTTTAAGTGCACAAAAAAGGCTATCGCACTTTAGTGTGTAGCCTACAACAGTTAAACAGATTATTTAAACACAAAAATGATTAATTCAAGTGCAGGCAGCAAATAAGTACAATATGTAGCAATAACAAACTTTTTAAATCACAGATTCGCTAAAAAAATGGCGTTTTAGGCGGAATTAGTTAAGACAGCAAGAAAAGCAGAAAAGTGATACTTAATCACTCCAAAGTCACTCTTTTGTCTCTCTGCTGCTGTAGACTCTGCAGAACACCTGGAAGGCACTTGCTGAGTGGAATACAAGCGTAAAAACTGCGCAAATGAGGTTTTTATAGCAGGGAAGTGAAAGAGATAGAAATTAGCCCAAAATGGCTATAAACTACTAACTTCTGGGCTGAAACCTCTCCTCCAGGGACAGATAGCCTGCTCAAAGCTCCCATCTCTCACAGGTGAACAGAGAAATGTCCTTCTATTCAAGTAAGGTATGGCAACACAGAAAGTTGTAACACAGCCCTGGATTCAGCAATAACCTGAAAACTGGACTATACTAGTTAAGAAAGGGAAGAAACAAGTATATATATATATATATATATATATATATATATATATATATATATATATATATATATATATATTTTTTTTTTTTTCCCAGAAAATAGAGCAGATACAATCAAAACAACACTTTACCCAATTAACCAGTTAAAAAGCTTAAAACCGAGCCCTGTTCCAGCAGTCTTCAATCAGACAAGTTCTAACTGCACAGTCCTGCCACTAGGGTATAGAGAAACCTTCGCCAAAAAAGACGGCCTGGATCAGTGCACAAGTTATACAAACAAAGCTAGATCCAGCCAGCCTGAATCTAGTCTATGCTACAGCAAACAAGGTGCACCGATTTCAGAAAGAAACAGTTCAATTAAGCATGCGCAATAAGCCTTTAACCAGAAATTCCCAGCTCAGAAGGGCAGAATCTAGCCTCTCCTCCCACAAGAGTGCAGACCACAAACCTTCTTAATGTAAAATAACTGGCCTGAAGCCCAAGTGCTTAACCCAGAATTAATACACTTTTAGAATAACAGACACTGAGCCTTCAATCAGCAGTTCCCAACTTAGAAGAATGTACTCTACCTGTCCTGCCACAACAGTGCAGACCACAAACCTTCTTAATGTAAAACAACTGGTTTGAATCCCAAGTGCTTAAACCAAGGGCCTTAGAA
Source organism: Protopterus annectens (assembly GCF_019279795.1). NCBI lineage: Eukaryota > Metazoa > Chordata > Ceratodontiformes > Protopteridae > Protopterus > Protopterus annectens. The sequence goes on from NC_056732.1 coordinate 660,171,390, forward strand.
TAACAGTTACAATTTAATCAGGCTACTAACAAGCAGTAATAAAGGCAGCAGAATAAATTCAATTGAGTACTTTTAAGAAGAGGCAAAAGCAAAATAAGGTAATAAAGTAGGAAGAAACACAAATACAGTAAGGCAGATGAAGTACAAATTTTTTTTTTTTTGAGACGGAGGAAACAGAGCAGATTAAGATACTATAGGGGAATGTCCTTCCCAAGTGCTCTCTCTGTACACCGCAGAGGAGATGGGACTGGTAGGAGTATCCAAAATCAAAATATGATCTCACTGTACTCAGTTGAGTGAGCAAATGAGATGGGTCCAGGAGGAGTATGCAAAAAGAGATTTACAGCAGGGGCGGGCAATTCCAAAGCCACCAAGATTAACACCACAACAGAAAACGGGTGGGGAACTAACTGCAAAGAGACAAAGACACAATATTTACTGAATCAAAGACACACAATATTTACTGACTCAAATCTTAAATAAGTGCAGAGAAAAATATACTTAAATCAGCTTGTGTCCAGTTGATATATGCAGACAAGCCTCAGTAGCCAGCAACTCAATTTAAAATGATTACTAGAAATGTAACCAACACAGATTTTAATGCTAGCAGAAACCCCCAAGCTAACTAACACTAACAAAGGAATTTCAAAGCAGTCTAGAAACTTTCAGTGAGCCCAGATGGCTACACATTTTCACACTTCAGGCAACTTAACTGCAGAGAGACAGAGACACAATATTTACTGAATCAAAGACACACAATATCTACTGACTCAAATCTTAAATAAGTGCAGAGAAAAATATATTATCTATATATATAAACATATTATGCTTGCACATGCCAAAATATATTTAACATATTATGCTTGCACATGCCACTGTTCCAAGTATAATGCCACTGTCCACAAACTGATATCAATGTATGCCTTTCAGGGCAGCAATGTGTGTGGCACATGCTGGACTTTGCATCCACCTGTGTGTCCCAGTTAACCACCTGTATGTCAGTTCTACACATGCATGATTGTGTATACATTACATATATATGGCAGTACTTCATGTACATGTATGCATGTGTATCACACAGCACAGATGCAGAAATATAATTTACGGGCCAATTACAGGTATCTTGTAGTAAACCTGTATGATGTGCATATATACTGACAGTTAAGATGTACATAGCTGTAAACCTGTGTGTTTACAATAGGAGTCCATTACAATGTCTTCTGTACATCTAAGTGTATGAGCATGCACACTATGCCCTTCTGTGGTTAGAATCAGAGTGCATCATTTGGCTTCCATCCCATGAAAGTAGTTACTTTAAGTATGTTAGATACTATTCCCGGTTCTTGGATGACATATACATTTTATGGGATGGTAGCCAAACAGTTCTGAACAGTTTTTTGGAATACTTGAATCACAGTAGTGAGTACCTTAGATTCACTTCATCCAGTAGCAGTGAAGGAATTGCATATTTAGATGCGTATATATCCAATGGAGACAAAGGATTTAAGTCCTGCATTTACAGGAAAAGCACATTTTCCAACGGCTACTTGGAATACACTAGCAACCATCCAAGAAAGTTGTATAACATATACAAAGGACAATGCATCAGAGCAATAAGAATGACATCAGAATATGCAGGGATGATAGAAGAAACTGACTTTATGACTGAACTGTTTAAAGAAAGGGGATATTGTATGAATATGATGAAAGATGTGAGGAAGTATATTCATTAGGGAATGGGGACATAAATTCACTCCACTTTTAGGAGCTAATAGGAATGTAGATACATGTAAAGGAGTAGAACTGCTGAGTCCCACTAACACTACCTTTAACAGAGCATGCATTTTGGAATATGGACCATACTCTAATAAAGTGATGGACATCTTGACGAATAATTGGAATGTTATGATGGGTGATGAAGATTTAGTGAAAATTATAGGTCCCAAACCATCATTGTATATAAAATGGGCTGTAACATTAAGATGTATTTGGAACGAGGGACAATTAAAAGCAATATAGACTGTTGTATGAAGTATACTAAAAAATGTGGATGCTGCAATCAATGCCACATGATAAATGAAGATGAAGGGATTATTTTAAACAACATTAACAAAACAAGGATAGGTTCAAACAAGGCAACTGTAATTCCAAATTTGTCATATATTTGACAAATTGTATGATGTGTTCAGGATACTATATAGGGAAAACTGAAAGAAGTTTCAAGAAATGTATTTATGATCACCTATATAGTATCAGGAGGAAGGATGTAAATAATGCCCTCTATAGACATATAGAGAAACATGGGGAAATGCACAGTTTTAGGTTTGGAATTTTGAAAAATATTGCAATAGATCCCAGAACTGCGGTGGTGGTGCTGTGGTAGCTTTGTCGCCTCAGAGTTAGATGTTGCACGTTCGATTCTCAGTTAGAGCATTTTCTGTGTGTCAACATGTGTGAATGGGCGTTCCTTCATTGAAAGTTGTGCATTAGGCCCGGAAAGCCAGCATGTAAAAATCTATTGCTAATCATTAGCGGACCGGAGTTCCACTGTGGCGACCCCTAACCGGGAAAAGCCGAAAGACAGTTTATTGCAATAGATCCCAGAGGTGGTAATCATAAGGCCACCTTGGACTACAAAGAAATTTGGTGGCAATTGTATACTGATGCCTCCACCCCACTGGGACTTAATGACCATATACCTATCAAACCTTTGTTAGCAAGGAAGTAGTTAATGTACTATTAGTGTTTGTAATTCATTACTATATATTGACACAATAATGTCAATGTCAAAAACAGTACAGGTCTGTAACAACATCGGTCCATGTGTAGTTTTTATATTTTTGCATATGTTTTTATTTCAAAATTACTTAGCAAGCTTCTAGTAGTATATTATTTGTAGTTGTGATGAATTAAATAAATGTGATGTTAATGATTTGTACAAGGATCTGGGTTCAACATAGTGATTAAATTACACATACTTTTTTAAACATTTTTTAAATAATTTTTTTAATGTTTAAATTTAATAATACTTTAGATATTTATGTATTAGGAACTTAATGGAATTTTGAAAGTTTTGGTTGATTACAGCATTGGTGGATATATCACTTTAAATTAATTCAAAAATTTACTATCAAGTTTTGGCACCAAAAGTGGTATTTAAACTGTGTAAAAACTGTACTATGATGTTCTGATGAAGCTCACATTTATGTGGGTGAAAGCGCTTAACTACAAGTATTAAATTGAGATTTTTTTTAGCCAACGTATTTGTTGGTCACTTTTGTTGGTGGTTCGGTTAGGTGTATTTCATCACATTTTGGATTTGTGGACTTAGCGTTCTTACACTTTGTCAGTTATTTGTATTCTGTGTATGGAACGCTTTCCCGGTTCTGCATGTATACAACCCAGATGGCTTAGTGGTAAGTCCAGTGACCATAGTGTGCATGGTCCAGGGTTCAAGACCTGCAAGGGTCATTGATAATGTTATTTAGGATTGAATAAGGCAGTTGTAAGCAGGTATAAATGTGTTTTCATGAAAGTAAGCAGTGGGTACACACAGTTAAAAGATATGTACAACTCACAGTACACTTGAAATGTCCTTCTTTGGTAATCCTGCTGATGTCATTCATTGTGACATACCTTTGGGGAAGAATTACTTCATTAATGTCTGTGGCGCATACTGTAACTGCGTACTGCTGTAGTGTAAGAAACTAGTGAGGTAGGGGTTCAAATACCAGATATGACAGGTGTGTGTGTTTGTGTGTGTGTGTGACTTGTATCCTCTAAGTGTGTGACACCTGTGGGCAATGTGGAGGGGGGTTTGCATATATTTTATGTTGGCCATACTCTATATCACAATGTCAACCATACAGGGATAACAGATGTACATTAGCTGTGAGGCTGGGGTGCAAAGCCATACCCATACATGTGGCATCAAGGCCAGCCAATCACAGTTAGCAACCCCACTATTACCCAGAGCACACACTCACCCATGTGTCATATGCACACACATGCCTAGGCTGCAGCCAATATGTGGGTAGTACACTGCATATTGGCCATTGATAGTAACTAAGCAGTGGGTTACAGAGGGCATGTCACCCTGGCCATCTGTCCAATATGCACGTACATGCACACAGGACACCTCCACCATGTTCCTCAATGGACACCTGTACTACCTATGGTGCCTTCACATGTGACTCACAATGGACATACCATGCCTGACAACATGCTTACACCTGCTTTACAGTTCCTTAATCACTCTGTATCCATTGGCCCTTGTTCTGCCTAACAACAAAATAAACAACCTCTGCTAGGCTTGAACCCAGGACCATGCACACCATAGCCAAAGTGGTTTACCTCTGAGCCCCCTCTGATATGCATAACCCTGCTGTATTCACAAACATATCATCCAGCTCAGTCATTCAACAGTATAGAGTATGTATTCTAACATGCAGATGTATGTGTGTTTGAAAATATATTAATGTCTACACAGATACAAATGTATGTATGTATCTATCTATCTATATATGTATATATATATATATATATATATATATATATATTAGGAGAGAGAGACCGAGAGAGAGAGAGAGAGAGAGAGAGGGAAATATATATATATATATATATATATATATATATATATATATATATATATATATATATATATATATATATATATATATATATATATCCACATATGTGTAAGCAGATATTTATATCTATATAGGTATATACGGACATACATCTGTAGATAAGGTGGGAACATAGCAGAAACATATATGTCCACATGTACCATGAATGGGGTTGACAGGCACAAACAACATACGTCATGCACGAATATAGCAATAACCCATGCCTGGGTTTACCCGGTTGGCGTGGTTTGGTCCAAAACAAAGCCAACCGTGGGTAAATTTAGCATTACCACACCAGAAGTGGTTATTGCTATTATATGACATTATTTAAGAAAAGAAACTATTACTTTTCTTAAATAATGGCATAGTATAATGCCTGTTTACTGCCCTTCCGCAGATGTCTGGCATCCGCGGCAGTTCTGATGTACTGTGCCCGCGCAGTACATCAGAGTTGTGAGAAAGCAAGATCTAGCTATGTTAAATGAGTTTAACATAGCAAGACAGTTTTAAAATAAGCAACGGAGATGTCTGTTGCTTATTTTAACTGTCTCGCCATGTTAAACTCATTTAACATGCGAAACCTAAAAAGCAACGGAGATCTTGCTTTCTCCTGTTTCGCTATGTTAAATGGGTTTAACATACGACAGTTTTAAAATAAGCAACGGAGATGTCCGTTGCTTATTTTAAAGCTGTCTCGCTATGTTAAACCCATTTAACATAGCGAGACAGTGTTATACTAATGGAAAAAAGTCCAGGCGACCGGACCTTTTTCCATAAGTATAACTCGATTTACAACGGGCACGCTGGCCAATCAGCGTGCACGTTTTGGGGGGGTCATGGTATAATAGGTATTACCCCCTACAGCAAACCATGTCTGACCTGTAATACACTACCAAATGTTGCAGATCCCAACACTGCATATTGGCCACTGATAGTAACCCAATCCCACCTGTATGATGTCAGGCTGGTATCAGTAACATATCATGCAGTACAGTCAGGCTCATAATGACTCCCATTTTGCAGTCATCTGTTACCTTTGTTAGCCAGAGTCCCATACTGTTGGCCTGTACTACAGAGATGTAGAACTCAAACAACCGTGGTTCCAGGACTGAACCCTGAGATACTCCACCTGTCGCTTATTTGGGGATGAGTTTGGAGGCCGTTACACCTACAGTTTGGGTTCTTTCAGTAAGCCATGTGGCAAACCATCGAGTGGCATAGGGATGTATGGCCGGATTAGTGTGTTAATCTACGTTTCCAGACTGGTGTATGGTATTGAAGGGCTTGGCTAGGTCCACATAGGCGTTGTGGACTGCCTTACCTCTTCAACAGCTATGCAGACTGAGTCAAAGCAGACAATCCATTTCAAGAGGCATGACTGGCCCTCCATGAGCCCAATCTGTGTGGGGTCCAGTGTTTGAGGGTTGCCAATGTCTGTGTTCCAAACTTCCCTGATAATGCATTCCATGGCCATGCAGATCAGGTTCATCACACCGATGTGACAGTATTTCCAGGGATCCAAGGTGGATCTCCCCTTGTGGAGTGGGATAACTGCAGCTGTGCGCCACTCAGTGGGCACCAGGCCGATGCTAGGTTATGATTACACATGACAGTCTGGTCCCATGGATGATATATTCTTAGCTGTGGATAGTGCAGTTTCTGCCTGTGTGGCCATGATTACTGGCCAGTGGAACTCTGTTCATATTGCCGTTGGCCCTTTTGGGGGCGAGAGGGGGTGACTGTGGCACTTAACCAATCCACAAGGATACTGGCACAATCTGTGGGAGCAATCTATGTAAAGCCATACTGTCATAGCTCAGAGCATGTCTCAGCATTGCCTGTTAGATTCAGGACATAACTATAGAATGGTGTGTGGTTGTCTGTGGAATCTGTGGTGATTTTAGTTACATAACCAGCTTTGGAGGATTCCATGGGGGATCTCAACATCTTACTGCGGCTGGTAAGGGAGATGTTTACATCCTTGGAGTATCCTTTTTGCTTCAACAGTGTCTACCTTCTGTTGTATACTCTGTTAACGGCAGGAGACCACCAGAGTGGCTTGATTATTTAGGAGGTGAGCATTGTGGTTCCATGTGGGATGTTAGGAACCATGCACAAGTGGATGTGCTCATATAGTACCTTAGTACAGGATTCATCTGTAGAACTGTAAGCTCCTGTCTCCCTGGGTGTCACAAACATTGTCACTTCTGCCTTGTGTAGCATGAAGCTGGCTTTGGGGAGGTCTTTTATGGACAACTGTATATACATTCCTTTCACATGTTCACTTTGATTAGCCTGTACTGGGGTTAATGTGGTGAAACCTCAGTCTCATGTACTGTTTTGATGGCTTAGTGGTTAGTTACTGTGACTATAATGTACAGTGTCCTGGGTTCATAACCTGCAAAGGTGGGGTATTGTTGTCTGGCCAGGACAGCGAGTAATGCATACAGACTAATTGTGGAAATTAGCTTAGTCACAGTTAATACAATTAAAATGCCCGACATTGGCAATCCTGCTGATGTCAATCACTGGGGAGTACACCTTTTGGGAAGAGAGTACTCCAGCAATCTCTGTGGTGCATGCTATAACAGTCTAATGCTGTAGTGTGAAATGGAACTCTGGTATGGGTTCTAGTCTCACACATGGGAGTTGTGGATTATTTGGTGTCTGTTCCTATGCCCGTGTAGAGAGTGCTGCATGTTTGGCTAGTCACACTCACAATGATTCATTAGCCCTACTTTGGCAATCTTGCTGATGTCACCCACCTAAAAATACACCTCTGGGACTGCTGTAACCCAGTAATCTCTGTAGTGTGTCCTGTAACTGCATAATGCTGTAGTGTGATATGCTAGTTTGGTAGGTGCTCTAATTCCAGACTTGCAACTGTGTGTGTGTCTGTCTGCCTGAGAAGGGAGCAATGCTTTTTAGAGTATGCACACTCCTTACAATTCATATACTCAACATTGGCAAGGCTGCTGATGTCACCCACCTAGAAATACACCTCTGGGACTACTGTAACTGCGTAATGCTGTAGTGTGATAAACTAGTTTGGTAGGTGTTCTAATCCCACACTTGCCAACTGTGTCTGTGTGTGTCTGTCTGCTTGAGAAGGGAACAATGCTTTTTAGAGTACCCACACTCCTTGCAATTCATATACTCAGCTTTGGCAAGGCTGCTGATGTCACCCACCTAGAAATACACCTCTGGGACTGCTGTATCCCAGTAATCTTTGTAGCATGTCAGGTAACTGCATACTGCTGGAGTGTGATTGAGAACTGTGGTAGGATTCCACCCACAACCATGGCAGTTATATATGTTTTGTGTGTGTATTCAATGTTTGTGTAGGAAGCAATGCATTATAGCCTACTCATTCAGAGGACATTTACAATGCCCTACTTTGTTAATCTGCTGATGTCATTCCTTGTCAAATACACCTCTAGGGAACAAGTTCCCTACTAATCCTCATGGTGCATCCTATAGCATCTCCATGCAGTAGTGTGATATAGATCTTGGTCATGAGTTCTATACCCACACATGAGGATGTTTTGTGTGTGTCTCACTGTCTGTTTTGTGAGCAATGCATTTGGGCTACTCACTTGCAGGAAATTTGAAATGCCCTACTTTGTTAAACCTGCTGATGTCATTCCTTGTGAAATACACCTTTGGAGGTGGTGTAGCCCAGTAATCTCCATATCACATGCTATAACTGCGTAATGCTGTAGTGTGATAAACTCATTAGGTAGGAGTTCTCTTCCAAGACATGGCAGGTGTGTGTGTGTGTGTGTGTGTGTGTGTGTGTGTGTGTGTGTGTGTGTGTGTGTGTGTGTGTGTGTGTGTGTGTGTGTGTGTGTGTATGTGTTTGTCAGTCATATTCTGTGTGGAGGTGGCTGTGAATGTCTAACGACTGGACATGTTGAAGAGTGGGTTTTGTATTTTCCTATATGGTGGCCATATTATATGTCACAATGTCCACCTCACGAGGATTGCAGATTTCAATCAGCCAAGAGTCTGGGTCAGCAAGCCATACCCCTACATCTGGCAAAAGGCCTGGTGAACAAAGTAAGCAACCCTAGTATTACCCAGAATACGGTCTGAACCAATGTGTCATACACAAACACACTTCCCTAGAAAAATCCCGCTATGTTGCTAGTACCCTACACATTGCTGACAGATAGTAGGCATGTTATGGTTGCAGTGGGCTGCAAAGGGCATGGCACCCTGTCCACCAGTACAATAGGCACATAATTGTGGACAATGCACCTTCACTATGTTCCCACTGGATGCCTGCAACATATGTGGTGCCATCAAATGTGATCCACAAAGGACATACAATGCCTTACATACATGCCCTGAATGGACAGATGGCACTGACACCATGAATGCCTGTATCATGCTATCAATGCAGGTGCAGGGGTCAATCTGCTGTCTATTAGCAGGTTCTGCCACACCAGGCCAGGATTGGCACATCTGATGATAACACTCTGTGTACATTAATGTGGGATGTGCACATCCCAGGCAATGTCCATGTCAAGGACTATCAAACACAGACATGGCATGCATTGCAAAGCAATGGCCACACACAATAGTAGCCAGGATGACAGGACAGTTAATACAATACCCATCTGTGTGGGACATTGCAGACACTACACCCCTGAACCACACTGCAGACCATTGTCAGATGGCCTGATGCCAAGAATTACCCCTCACCCAGCCTTGTACAGCTATCTTGCACAGCCAACCACTACACACCCAAGAAGCAATGCACACATACATGTCAGTACTGGCACCTTGTGTCTGCATGTGGGGTATGATGTTCCCAACCAAAGTCACACCCGGTATAACTCCTATTGACATAGTGACCGATGTCAGACACGTTCACATGTCCTAGCCCATAGTACCTCAGGATAACCCTTGTGGTGCATGAAATACCTGTGCATTACTGTAGTGTGGCAAACTAAGTAGTTAGGAAGTGTATTTCTGAGCCTGCCAAAGTGTGCTAATGTGTTTGAGACCCTTAGAGAATGTGGCTGTGTTGACAATGACATCTGTTCATGTGGAAAGCCATGTGTGCTACACCTGGGTGGCCTAATGGTTAAGGTGTTTGCCTTACAAACACAAAGTTCAGGGTTTGAGTCTCACAAGGGATAATTGGCTAGGCTTAAAATGGCTCGCAAGGGCAGTTAGCTTAGTACTAATCTGTGAACCTAATGTATGTCTACTATATCTCTGTTGCAGATGTCATTCACCAGCACACATATATGTTCTTACAGCACACCAACATGTCAGCTATGTGGCACATGGAGTAACTGCATGCACTTGTAATAGTAATGACTAGTCAGTCAGGGTTTTGAACCCCTGTACTGGTAGGTGTGTGACAGAAGATGCTTAGGTTTTAGTCTCCCAGCCCTTCTCTGATGTACTTTGCCTCTGTCTGTCCCTCCCACACACTCTCTGGTGGATGTGGAGATGTACACCTGCTCAGCAGCAGCTTGTGTTTTGTAAGTGATGGTCATGATCAGGTGATCACCTCTGCACCTATTGCAATCCTCCTCCAGCTGATTGCATGTGGAACAGCTGTGGTGACATTCCCATAGCCAATTGCATGGAAACACAGTACAATATATTGGAACATCCTGTTGGTGTTTGCCCATGACAGTCGCTGTGAGTGGAACCTGGATCTGGTGTTTGGTAAACAGCATCACAGATGAAATCTGCATATTCCTCAAATAACATACACAGTGGAAAATAGCCTAAAGACAGGAGGGTGATTTGCCAGACATAACTACAGCATGTAAGTGTAGCTAAGCTTCATTCAGACTACTGCCAGTTTAACAGGTTGTATGTGGTAATGACTAGTCTGCATGTTTTAATAACTAACAAGATAGTGCTCTGTTTGTGAGGAACCCCCCACCTGTAGGGTCATCTCTGGACTGGTCAGTGTGTGGAACCATTTGTTTCTTGTGTTACTCACAGAACACACATCTGTGAACTGCAGACGCATAGTGTGAGGATTGCAGTCAGTACACGGTGACAGTGATGAGAGTTACTGCCATCGCATCCCTGATTGGACATACGTCACATGAAACAGTGGTATGACAGTCACTGTCTGAGGTTATCACAGTGACATGTCAATAATGGGCCACTGTTCATAGCTGCAGACACAAGTCATCTATGCTTTGGATAGATGTCATGCAGTATATATGCATGTGCTGTGCTCCCTCTGCAAATGTATGACATCTGTTGTCTTGGGTTGATGGTAATATCTATGCATGCTGTTATAAGTAATCTTGAATGCTGTTGACTGTTACTAAGCCTTATCTGTGTTAAAACTGCAACAACATAGGCTGTATGGGATTGGATGTCCCGGTGGAACCACCTGTCCCACTTCAGCTGGCCATGGCACTGGGCACCAGCACGTCTGTGGCCCAGCCTTGGACCTCCACCTTTGTTGGCTCTGCACCATCTTCGGGTGGAACCGCCACTGAGGATGGGGCTTGAACCCCCCGGGAGCAGGTCCAGACAGGTACTTGTCAGCCATTGTACGGTCCAGGCCATGGCATGTTGGGACCTCAATAAGGGGTTCCGAGGCCAGCTACACCAGCTCGAGGGCAGAGTGGCACATTTGGAGGGTGAGCCTGCCCCTCCTAGACAGCCCCCAGCACAGCCACCTTTGGGTCTGTTAAGGTGCAGTGGTGGCTGCCCATGGGTGGGGACCTCCATCCCATTCTTTCCATTTGGGGGCTCATGGGCTTGTGACTGCCAAACACCCCTCCCCATCCAAGGTGTTTCCCCCCAACATGTATCATATACCACCCCTGTATGCTGTCTTGTCTGTCTTTTCTGGCATCCTACCCAACCTATCCTCCATGAGCATACCTACTCTCTTTCCCCAACATCCCACCCTCACCTTACAAAAATGGAAACAAAAAGCCAATCTATTCCCAGAACAACTTTTGCCCCATACATAGTTGTTCATTTCACACACATGTCCACTGGACACATGTACGAACAAACCAAACACGCACATGCACGAGGGACTAAGTGCACGGTCCAAACCAAAGTAGAAGGTGAATCCAAACACAGACCAGCACAATGGTAATTCGGCTAAAAAACATTTATTATTTAACAAACATTCAAACCAAGAATATTATATCTTGATTGGCAGGCAAACCGGTTTCGGCTATAAAAATCCTTCAGTGCTAGGCCACAAATGATCAACAGTTGAGCAGCTCTAACATCCTGGTATTAAATAGAAATATATTTAAAGGCATATTGCTGAAAAAGTAAATAAAATCCTTAAATGTATGCACATGTCATGAATATTAATATATTTATTATCTATTATAGCTTGATATCATTATAACAAAAATGACATGTGTGCAAATAAACTAAATCAATCAATCATATGCATAAAGAAGTAGGCTGACATATTATTCCATTTCATTTAATCCAGGTTTGAACAACGCACTTAACCTGGTTATCCACATAGTTTCCATATTATCAAGTTTATCATGCCAGCCTGCTTTGAAATTCCTGTGCATTTGGATCTTATCTATAATAATAAATTTAAAAAGTGAAGTTGGGTGGTTGGTGGTATGTTTATACAGGGCATTGGAAAGACGGTGGTTTCTAATGGCACTGAGGTGCTCACTGATCCTCAATTTAAATGGTTTGGACGTCTGACCAACATAAAAAGAGGAACAGGTACATGTGGCTAAATAAATGACCCAATCCAAACTACAGTTCCCAAAAATGTTAATCTTGTATACCTGAGATGTATTTTTGCTGGAAAATTCCTTGGTTTTAAGAATGTGTTCACAGGCACTACAATGTCCACAGGGGAAACATCCCACCAAAGGGTCACCAAATAAAGTAGTTTGAACTGTTGTGGCTGGTGTGTATCTCTTGTAATGAGTGAAGCGAGAGTGTATAGTGCAACCCCTACGGTATGAGAAAGCACATTGGTCTGGTAAAATGTCATTAAGGAGTTCATGAGACTTTAAAATGTCCCAATGTCTGTTAATGATTTCCATGAATCTAGATGTATTAATTGGCTGAATAGAATTGGATGTGTCATCGGACTTAGAATGTTGGTATTGTAGTAAAGTGGAACGTGCCATCTTCCTGGTCTGATCAATAGTTTGAGAAATATGGTATCTAGAATATCCACGACTAATAAACCTATTGGACAGATCTTGTACACAAACTTGATGTTGTTCTTCTGATGAGCATATACGTTTCGTACGTAGAAATTGTGATTTGGGAATGTTTTGGATGATGTGGCGGGGGTGAGAGCTTGATGCATGTAGCAATGTATTATATTGAGGGAACTTCCTATGTACCCTTGTAGCCAATGTGTGATCTTCAAGTCTAGAAATAACAACATCCAAAAAGACAATCTCTTGATACTCTATATTCAGAGTAAATTGTATATCCCAGGGATTGTTATTGAGATACCTGACAAAATCAAACACATGGGATTTATCCCCACGCCACACCATCCAACAGTCATCTAGATATCTTCTCCAGATGTCCAAATCGTTAATATACAGATTGTGATGTACATCATATATGAATGTTTGTTCAAAGAAGCCCATAAATAAATCAGCATATATGGGGGAAAAAGAAGCCCCCATTGCCGTACCTTTGATCTGCCAATATGGTTGGCCATCAAAGTAAAAAATGTTTTTACACAACACATACTTAGTAAGTGTGACAAGAAAATTATTGAAACCAGTAGAATATAGTTGTGATTTATCCAACCAATAGGAGATCGCAGCTATACCAGCTTCATGGGGGATGCTCGTGTAGAGAGATCCAACATCTAAGGTACATAACCACCAGTCTGCTTGTAATTGTGAATCTTGAAATTGTGAATCTTGAATGATGTTGAGGAATTGCATAGTATCTTGTATCCTGGACACATGTAACCTTTTTAATTTGCATCACAACATACTACTGTTATCCTCACCCCTCTCTCAGGCACACGATCTTGGTATGCAGATGACTCCTAAAGGTTCCAGGTACACGTGCTGCAGACGACCCCAGTGTACACACAACACTACCGGTCCCTCTATGGTTACCCCATTTAAATGATATTTCACACAGCAACTTGCAAGAGTACTGTTCTCACATAATAATTGGACAGGAACTGTTTGCTAATGTAAATAAAATGCTCAAAGTAATGTATTTGGGCAATATACAAATGTTAGTGTATTAATGACACATGTCTGTCTGAGGAAGTCGTAATATTACATAGGACAACACCACTACATAATATAGGAGTTGCTGGTGTTTTCCTTTTCATTCTTTTTTAATGCTTTGTTGTCACATGGTTTGTTCTTGCTATATCTATATATATCTATATCTACGTATTGACATAAACACACACACATACATCTACATAATAAAATACATTTCCTATACTGTTGAATGACTGTGCTGGATGATATGTTTGTGATAACATCCACTGTCTGTATATCTGCCATGGCTTATTGGTAAATCACATTGGCTGTGGTGTGCAGGGTCCTTGTTTTGAGCCTTGCAGAGGCTGTTTATTTTGTTGCTGGACAAAACAAGGGCCATTGGATATGGAGTTATTAAGGCACTTTTAAGCAGTTGTGAGCGGGTGTGCACAGCTTTGCACAATGGTGAGCAGTGGTTACCTTTGGTTACAGTTACACTCAGTTACCTTCTTGATTGCTTAACCTATGTAGGCAGTGCTTATCCTCATGCAGACAGGCTGAAACCAGCTCTCTGCTGCTTAAAAGTGCTTACTCCCGCTTACACCCACGCTAATTTCTTTAAAAGAAAAGAAAAAAGGGGTGATAGGAAAGTGGTGAAAAAGGGGCACAAAGTGGGAAAGACAGTAGGCAGGGTAGCTAGGGATGTGCAGGAAGGGTGTAGGGAAGGTCCATAGCTGTCCATTTCTTCTACAGCAACGGCTGTGCATATGCAATACATTTTGTGGAACATTTGGACACTCACAACCCTGAGAGAGGGGTGAGGGCAACAATAGTATGTTGTGATGCCAATTAGAAATGTTTACATGTGTCCAGTGGACACATGTGCGAAACGGACAGCTTTGTATGGGGCATGCTTTTTTTGTGGGAACAGATTGACCTTTTTTTCTTTTATGTTTAGGTGAGAGTGGGATGTTAGGAGACTTGGTATGATCAGGGAGGATAGGTTGAGTAGGATGACAGACAAGACAAACAAGACATGTACAGGGGCAGTATATGACACATGTGGGGGGGAACACCTTGGATGGGGAGGGGTGTTTGGAAGTCACAAGCCCATGAGCACACAAATGGATACAGTGGAACTGAGGTCCCCACCCATGGGCAGTCACCACTGCACCTTTACAGCCCAGAAGGTGGCTGTGCTGGGGGCTGTGCAGGAGGGGCAGGCCCACCCTCTAGTTGCACCACTCAGCCCTCAAGCTGGCATAGGCGGTCTCGAATCTCCCTGTCGAGCTCCCTACGCACCACTGTCCGGACCGTACGATGGGTGACAGGTTCCTATCCGTTCCCACTCCCGGGGGGGCCGAGCCCCATTACCTGCAGTGGTTCCACCCAAAGGTGGTGCAGGGCCAATGGATGAAGAGGTCTCAGGCTGGGCCCCAGATGTGCTGGTGCCCGGTGCCATGGCCAGCTGAGGTGAGACAGATGGGTCCAGTGGGACTGGCCTTCCCATACGAGCTATGTTGTAGCATGTTTAAGGCAGATATGGGTTAGTAATAGTCAACAGCATTCCTGATTAGTTATAACAGCATGCATAGATAGTCCCATTACCCAGGGCACCAGATATAAAATAGTTGCAGAGCAGGCAGAACGCATGCATATATGGCTAAACAGTGGCCATTACAACAACATGCAGGTTTCATTGATGCCAACAGGCCACCAATATGGGAGTATTTTAACATGGCACATGCATAGAAACAGATGTGAATATTTATAAACCAATAGGACATATGTCCCAAAAAAGGTTAGGGGTGTAGACATACCAAATGAGTTGTGTAGATAAGTTATTTTTGCACATATGGTAGGGGTGAGAGACAGAGAGTTCAATTAACAACTAATAAATCCTTGTAGTTTTCACAACATTTGTAGTCACTGCAGTAGTCTGTCCCATACATGTGTTATTACACTACCTAATGGTGTTATATTGTACAATGGTGTGTTTGTAGATTGGTATGTACAGGACCTGTGTCTCATGTACAGGCTTGACAAGATGCAGGTGTTAATGCAACATGTTTTGAGACTGCTGTCATACACATTGGGTGAGATGCTGGGATGACAGGTATGTTTGCATGTACATTCTCTGACTATGTACAAGTCTGACTATCAGTTATATGTCATTAACAGCTGCCTACATTTCTTGGATCATCACACTAATTTGTCAGGGGAACAGGGCAAAAGGCAGGTGATGTGGGCCATTTATCAGGACATACTGGGCAGATTGGAACAGTTGAAAAAAAGGGCAATCTGTTCCCACAGCTGAGCATTCTAGCAAAATCTGTACAGTTGTTGTGTATATATGCATACAGCTTTCTCTCTGAACATTCTAACAAACTGTGTGCAGTAGTGTGGAATGATTATGCATACAACTTACTAGCGCTCCTCGGATCCAAAGCCCTGCTATGTGTGACAAAAGCATTACAATTAAGATCACTGTACACTATGCTATCAGGCAATTGTTGTGAGGCTTTGCAATGTATTTTGTTTAATATGACTGACCTGTTTACACTTCCAACATTGTTATACAGCACTTCATACACATTTTATCTGCATACTACAGTGTGTGTAACACTACTTACTACAACAGTATATTTAATAACTGCAACAGTACAACAACATATGACTGCAGAGTAAACAGAAGCAATACAGAGGTTACACCTTTATTCGCAGCATATTACACAATTCTGTATACTGGTACAACACTTTCTGAGGCTCTTACATTTATTTGTTATGACAGTACATACAGGCTATTTACTAACCTGCCTCGCGACGCATCCTTTGCAGCCTAGCATCATAGGCTTGCTGGTTCACAACACGGTCATCTGCAGCTGTCAGAGTAGTACAGTGATATTTAGCCATACCTATCCATAGTATACACAAGCTAGGCAATTATTAACTACATAGTGGAAGGAGTACTTACTCAGTTCTGGGGCATTCTGCATCTGCCTTGCTTCCTGGATCCACTGTTCCAGGATATCCCCCCTCTGCCGCTTCAGGTCTGCATAGTGGTGCCTGACCTCACCAGTCTGGGGGATACCTGTGACACTAGTGAGGTCATGGGAGAGACTGTCCTAGGCCTCTGTTTTATACTGCGAGCCCTGGTACTGGCCCTGTAGTAGTCTCCTGTCATGGTGCTTACCAGGATCCATACCATGAATTTGGACTCCTGGATGCCCCAGCGCTGCGTTCTAAAGCGAGTGCCTTCTCCCACTCCAGCCATTCTGCCTGCGGGGGGATGCTACAACCAGCTATGAGCCATATCCCCACCTCTTCAGTTTAAGTAGGGCCGGATTCCTGCACTTTTCCGTAATTGGCCAGTTTTGAAAAGGCTAAGCTATGGGCACACCTGCTTACTTCAGGTTGGCACTGCTTAAAGAGGTGTACCTGTATGCATATTGTATTTGCTTCCGTACACATTTCTTACAATTACTTAGTTGGGCTGTGCTGCAGTTAGCATTGCTTATTGGTTATCTAGCATTATATTTGCCTTTTGTCAACGATGTCTTATTCATTACAGGTGATATATATGTGTTTGGTATTCGTGATTCATGTGTACATACACTGTAGGGTGTCCTGGGGACTTCAAAACTTTATTACAGTGACACCTCAACTCTATGTTTACTGCAGTACTCCAGTTCACATATTTATGGTCTGTGGTGGGTTATAGAACATTACACTGTACATAGATTCACATTTGATTTGATTTCCCTGTGGTGAGGATTAGTTTGCTGATACCTCCTTTATATGTATTGCTATCATGGTGTAGTGGGTAACTACCGTGACTGTGATGTACAGGATCCTGTGTTCTAACCTTGCAGAGGCTGTTTATTTTGTTGCTGGCCAGTACACGAGCCGTTGGGTACAGATTGATTAAGACACTTTAAAGCAGTTGTGAGCGGGGAGCTAAGCAATGCTAAACTCCAGTTACAGTTTCTTACACTCAGTTAGCTTCTACTTTGCTTAATCTGTGTAGGCAATGCATACCCTCATGCAAACACACTTACTGGTGCTTATATATGCTTACTACTGCTTATTTATGCTTAAACCTGCTTACTAGTGCCTTATTCATTATAACACTGCCACTTCACTCCAGTTCACTATTAATTGTTATTATGCAGGTTATACAGCAGACAGATGTCAAAATATGTTCATATACAGATTACCAATGGAAAATGGAATGTGCTGCAGTGGGATTCGAAATGGTAACATCTGTTTGTTAGGAAGATACCCTAATCACTACACTATTGCTCTGCTGCTTTATTTGCATATATACCCATATACCCATGGATCCTAGTTCCCCAAACACCCATCCCAACACTTCACTGACACAGCAGTCATCCATTCTCCATTTGGATACACAGTGTATCCACACCACTACACATTGGCCACTCCCTACTCCTGTAGACCTATTGCATCGGTTGACACACTCCACGTATCCTCAGACATCCCAACCTTTTAGTCCACGAACATTGGTGAAATGAGTGACCAATAGGACACTATTCACAATTTATGGGTTGTCCCACCTGGGACACACATGTCTTTATTTCAAGATTAGACTCTATACTTCATTACTTCGTTACTCCCGTTAACAAGACATTACAATAAATTAATAACTATGACTATGTGGTAACGCACATGTTACACATGAGAGCTAATAATGTACGAGTTCGGCAAAATTATATTACAAATAGGACCGGTTTAGTAACTGGTGTTGCCGTAGCAGGCAGATCACAGGAATGATTCCACTATTTCATAATGAGAAAATCCTCACATTTTATTTTTTGAGAACAGCACTGACTTTGGACAAAGTACACACTTCTACATTTTTGCAGATTTGTCCCTTCCCTCTTATGCACAACCCATTATTCTGTCTACTGTCGAGGTTTGTAGGGGCACTTTCATGTTATTTATGTCTGCAAAAGAAATGAATGCGTTACAGGGAATGTACTTCTACATATAGATGTATGCATGTGTGTATGCATATATACTTATAACGAACTCGCTAACCTCCACGAGGCGGTCCAATACGAACCAGGCCATCCAAACCTGACACGCCTGGATCCATAATTACATACCCACGGTTCCTCCACCCCACCCGAGTTCAACATACACGCAAACCATCCATTCTCCAGTTGCTTTCACAGCCATGACACACTTCCACACATTGCCCTCTCTCCAGCATTAGGGGCCCTACACGTATGTTGCCCCAACCCATGTATCATCAGGCTCTCCCAACATTTGGTCCTTGAACATACCTGCCCTTGCTTGTGTAATGGTCTGAAGTCCACACCACCTAGCAATTTTTGGGTAGTCCCACTAGGGACTACCCTGTGATTGTTTGCAAAGTAGACTTAGCAGATTGACAATGTTACTCCCACTGGTAGTATCCTGCCTGTGGTGTGAGTAGCAGTGCTTTGCTCAGCCCTGCCCAGCTTGATATGACATAAGCTGACAGCACTAAATAATACTGGGGTTGCTGTTGATTTCCTTCTCATTCTTTTTGTATGCTTTATTGTCATGACATTCATTCTTCATATGTATACATATATATGTATATATATATATATATATATATATATATATATATATGTGTGTATTATATATCTGTACATACACATGCACATAGATATACATATTTATATACATTTCCTATGCTGTTGCATGACTGTGCTGGGTGATATGTTTGTGATAACATCAGATTTATGTGTATCTGCCATGGCTTAGTGGTAAATCACATTGGCTGTGGTGTGCAGGGCTCTGGGTTTGACCTTTATAGGTTCATAGGTTCATAGGTTCATACTAGGCTATCTGCCCGAGGGGATTTACAAGCCTAGCCCATAGTTTTGTGGCTTACGCCACCCCTTTAGCTTGGAGAAGCTATGCCCATTATTTTGCTGTGCCTCTGTCGAGCAGTGACACTGAGGTAATCCCTGGGGTGTATCTGCGATCTCCCATCCATTGGTCAAGATTCCTCTTGAACAAGGCCAGCGAGGTGCTCTGCCTCACATATACCGGGATTTTGTTCCACAGCATAGGGAGTCTTTGGGTGATGAATCTATCCCTCCAGCACGTCCTATTAATAACTGTGTCGAGGTTTAAGTCTCCCGCCCTTGTGGCTCTTTGAGGCTATTTATTTTGTTGCTGGCCAGAACAAGGGCCATTGGACACACAGTGATTAAAGCACTTTTAAGCAGTTGTGAGCAGGTGTGTGCATGTTTGCATGACAGTAGGCTGTGCTATCTTCCAATTACAGCTTCTTAAATTCAGTTAGCTTCTACTAAGCTTAATGTATGTGGGCACTGCTTACACCCACGCAAACACACTTAGACTTGCTTACTGGTACTTATATATGTTTACTACTGCTTATTTGTGCTTACACCTGCTTACAAGTACGTTATTCATTATGACACTACCACTTTGATTAAATGACATTAGTTAAACATTTCATGTAGTACTCCAGTTCACATTTACATGTTATTATGTAGGTTATACAGCAAAAAGATGTATACATATGCTCATATACACATTCCACATGGAAAATGATACGTGCTATAGTGGGACTTGAACCATGCATGCTTGTTCATTAGGCAGATGCTCTAACCACTACACTATTGATGTTAACATTGATTCTGCATGTTTTTTTCTATTTGGATGATTTTGATATGTAAGCTACGCTAAGCAGAGGGCAGCAACGTGCAAACACTCTGTGCTTCACTTACACTTTCAGTAATGAAGCAATGCAAATGTAAAATAGGGACACGGGGAATCTAATTGTGATAGTTCTAGGGACGGGGCTCAACATTCCACTATGTGCTTGTGTGTTTACTACTTTGATTTTATTTCAGTGTTCGTGGACACTCTTGTATGGTTATCATACATTTCAGTATCCACTGACACTGAATTAATTGCTTACTATTACAGGCGGGCTCTAATAGTAAGCATTGTAGGTTGTGCAAATGTGGGGGCATGTTTAAGCATCCATAGAGCACTTAAACATGCCCCCTGCACTTGCACACATTTCCTCTGCACGTCGAGGGTGCGGCAGCATGCCCTTATAAATATTCATATGGTGCTGCTGCACCATCTGTAAGGAGGATGCTCGGTGCAAGGCTAAAACCGTCCTTGCGCCAAGCTTCATGAATCCCGGAGATAGTGTTTGGAATATTTAGTCAGACTTATGGATTGAGGGTTTTGATATATGCAACTGCTTCTGTCCTCAACTGAGGCCAAGATAAGTGTGCAAAATGTTTGGAAAAAAAGGAGTTAGACAACTCCTTGGTCCTGTATGCAATTAGTTATATGTCCCTAAGATGAGACATTGTTCACTTGTACAGTAATGTCAGTAAGTGCATAACTGATGCCTGCAATATCCAGCTGTGGACATTACCCAATAATGTGCACCCAGCAGAAAGGGATAGGGGAATCCTATGTGAGCTTTTAGTAGAATCTAGAATGGAAGCTGCTGTTAATAAGGGATAATTGGGAGGGCATGTAAAATATTGCATGAGAACTATAGGAATCAGTCAGAGCAGATTAGAAAACATTGGGAAAAAAGACTGGATAAGTAATTCAAAAGGAAACAGTGGAGGACAAATGTATGTCTCTCAAATATCCAACAAAGTCTAAAAGATTCAGGGTTATGGTTTGAAAGTGTTTGCATAGGTATTTTATACCGCACCTCTGTGGAAATAATTACAGTCTGTGCCATGTTACACAATATAATTCCCAGGAAACAGCTTCAACAAGGACAACAGCAGCAGTAGATACAGATAAAGAGTTTAAGGGAGAAACAATAGCTGTAGATGGTGTTAGCAAATCGAGGAGTGCACAGTATGCTCTGGCATGGCTAAGAGACAAAGGATGGCACAAACACTCACTACCTTCACCAAAGCCTAGGCTTCCATGCACATACAAATAGGACAACTGATGCTTGTCAGATAATCTTGTAACGGCTGTGTTCTGATAGCAGCAGACAGGGACAACCTCCAAGGATGCAAATTGTACCTGCAGTAATCACAAAGTAAGTATGGAACCTGCTACAAAAATAAAAAGGTTATATAACAGAGTACTTTTGTATGGAAATATGAATATGCCTCTAAGCAGAGTATTTATCTGAGGTGTACAATTATGTCAGTAATAGTGCATATGTCTGATGTATGGAATATAGTCACATATTCTTCACAACACTGTGCAACAAGCATTTCACTTGACCACTGTCCATAAACCATGGAACAGGTCAATTATACCCTTATTTGCCAAAGTAAATCAAGAAGCAAGACTGATGTACTTGCTGGTTTGGCAACTTTACTTACAATACTAAGTGAAATTCAGAGATGTTCAACACTTATATAAGCAATCATTCACAAATGAGTAGCAACAAGAAATCAAAAATTTTTCATCCATAATACATATTGATAAGTGCAAGCTTGTGAGTAAGCAAGCATTAGCTATTCACTGTGTATATCAGACATATATACAGCCAAGTCACAAAGACATGTGCAAAGGCAGGGCTCAATCATCATTATTTGCACAGGGTGATTGGGTGGGGTGGAAGGAGGGTAAGGCTGACACCAAGGAAATGAGTGCAAGAAACACATGTATCTTTTAGAGTATACAGTGGTCAGGCAGTAACAACAGATGTACTGCATTCAATGGTACTGCTTAGATAGCTTGCATGTGTGTGCGGTGGTATGGGTAAGTGATTTTTTTTTCAGTGTGTGTGTGTGTGTGTGTGTGTGTGTGTGTGTGTGTGTGTGTGTGTGTGTGTGTGTGTGTGTGTGTGTGTGCGCGTGTGTGTGTGTCTGCATAAAACACAGTCAAGCACTATGCTAGCATTAAGGCCTGACATCTAGGACAGGTATGAACAGTGCATTGTAGAGTAGTCAGTTCAGTGTTGTCAGCCCCAGCCATGAGAACCACCTCTGCCAGGAGCTGCACTGCTATTTCCATGGCGCTGGCTAGAAGTTGGTGCTACCTGAGCATCACTGATTTCTGCTGGATTAGCAGTCCTCAGGACTATGTTCAGGACCATGACCCCTTGGCCATGGCCTACCATTTCTGGGTATGGACACCACAATCACTAATAGAGAAGCGGAAGCAGTGCCAGTACAGGAGCAGGATCAGAAATGGCCACATCTACTAACAGCAGAAGATGCAGTAGATCTTTGGTCATGTGTATGCTCACCCTTCCCCGGCAAAAAATCCATCACAAACACTACCTAGAGTCTATGCGTCATTCGTCCTGTCCAAGGAGTCACCCACATGGTTCAGGGAGTCACACGTGAGAGTGCACAATATTTAGTAGTCACACTATCTCTTCCAAAGCCCTGTTGGAACATGCCTGTACCTCCACTATGGCCCAACACATATGTGCAGTGGCACCTAATGATAAATCAGCATCAGGAAGAGGGTGGATAGAGGGCCCCCCCCAAGCACCTCTACCAACTGTTCTTTGTGGCATCTCACCCTCATGATGGCTACAAGAAGAATTAACAAGCTCTGCAACTGGAGTAACCACACTACCCTTATCAAATTTCCTAATCTGACAAAATTTCCTAAACTGACAAAATTTCAAACTCCAATAAATCCTGAAAACACTGCTGCCTATGCAAAACTGTTCATGAAAATCCTATACAAGCATGTTAACAGCTACATAAAGGCAGCTATACCCACCAGGAAGAAGTACAGAACTAACTCAAAAAACAAGCCACCCTGGTGGAATCGCAACATCAATAGGCTGTATAACAAAAGGAAGAAAATCATTACAAAGAGAGATTTTTTCCAGATTTAAGTATTTTTTTCTCTGTTTTTTTGCTCTGACTGTCTTTTCCCACCTAAAAAGTGAATTCCTAACTGATCTGTGCTTTAAAAAGTTTAAATTGTATTTGCCTTCTGCTTTTTACAGTTTTTGCACTTGTTTTATATCAATTTAAGTGGTTTTTGTATTGTATAACTGTTGTAGGCTATACACTAAAGTGCGCTAGCCTGTTTATAGCATTTACAGTGTTTTCTGTGTGTTTTTCTGCTGTTTCCTGAAAAAACAAAAAAAACCCCAAAAATATTCTCTTTTCCCACCTTTGCTGAACTAGATTAGTCCAGATTTCAGGTTTTGCTGAATTCTGGACTGTGGTATAGTTTCCTGTGTTGCCCATATCCTTACATGGATAGGAGGAAGCTTCTCTGTTCACCAGTGAGAGTGGGGAGCTTTGAGCAGCCTATCTGTCCCTGGAGGAGTGGTCTCAGCCCTGAAACTAGTAGCTTATTGGCCGTTTTGGGTCAATTCCTATCTGTTTCAGTTTTCCTGCTTTAAAACCCGCATTTGTGCGGTTTTGCACCAGTATACAACTATGCACAGCTCCTCGTGGTGTCCTGCAGAGTGATAGAGGCAACATAGAGGCCCAAGAGAGACTTTTCCAGATTTAAGTATTTTTTTCTCTGTTTTTTTTTTTTGCTCCGACTGCCTTTTCCCGCCTAAAAAGTGAATTTCTAACTGATCTGTGCTTTAAAAATTTTAAATTGCATTTGCCTTCTGCTTTTTACAGTTTTTGCACTAGTTTTATATCAATTTAAGTCATTTTTGTATTGTATAACTGTTGCAGGCTACACACTAAAGTGCGCTAGCCTATTTATAGCATTTACCGTGTTTTCTGTGTGTTTTTCTGCTGTTTCCTGAAAAATATATATACATATATTCTCTTTTCCCACCTTTGCTGAACTAGATTAGTCCAGATTTCAGGTTTTGCTGAATTCCGGACTGTGGTATAGTTTCCTGTGCTGCCCATATCCTTACTTGGTTAGGAGGAAGCTTCTCTGTTCACCAGTGAGAGTGGGGAGCTTTGAGCAGCCTATCTGTCCCTGGAGGAGTGGTCTCATCCCTGAAATTAGTAGTTTATTGGCCGTTTTGGGTCAATTCCTATTTCTTTCAGTTTCCCTGCTTTAAAACCCACATTTGCGTGGTTTTGCAGGATTTTGCGCATAGCACAGCAGCGGGCAGCGCCGCTTAAAAGGGTTTAAACTATTCCCGGCTCCATAAAGTCTGCTCTTCACTTTTTCCCTTAGAACTGTTCTAAATCTCAAATTAAGTACTCTATTTTCATTCTAAAGCCCTGCAGTTGCTTGTATAAGTAATCTTATAAGTAAGCACTAATAAACTAAAGCACTACACCCTCTTATACTCCCTTTAAGTACTTGGCTCCCTATTGGTCCTTTTTGATCAGTCAAAATGTAATTCCTAATACTATTCTGGCATGTCCAAAAGTCAGTTTTGGGTTTACTCTCCAGTCCAGCTGGTGAATCTGGGAATCTTGAGGCAATGTTACAACTGCCTTATATACACAGACCACCCTCTCCTCCTCCCAACAAGCTCAAATATATGTGAGAGATGCAACTATATAGCCAAACTGGAGACTGAGCTCTCTTAACCCAGTACTGGCACAGTCCGTCAGGAGGAGAAGATAACCACACACACCACAAATCCAGTCTCACATAGACCTATCACAACAGCAAACCAAACACATAAACACACAAAAACATACTTGGAGGCTCTAAATAAAAATCTGCCCAAGCAGCAGAGACCACAAAGCAGACATCCAAGCAACCGCTACCCCACAACAATACCCACGTATCACATAGTTTACAAAGTCAGTGTGCCACACAGTCACAGCCCTTAAGGCTAAACAACACACCTAATACACTTGTAATAGGTGACTCTATTGTTAGACACACTGATGTCCCACTCACCAGGCTGAACAAGGAGAAGGTCACTGTAAGCTGCCTGTTGGGTGCCAGGATCCACCACATAACACAAGCACTCAGGTCACTAGAAAGCAAGTAAAAATATGACTCTGTCATTGTCCATGCTGGTGTGAATGACCTGAGACGTACCTCCCTGGACTACATGAAAAGAGACATAGAGGAGCTCTCTGATCATGTAGCCCAGGCCGGTATGACCCTGACCTTGAGTAGCATCTTACCCTCGCCAAGAATGATGCCACAGTATAAAGACAAAATGATCAATATTAACAATTGGCTAAAGTATTGGTGTCATTCAAAGGGGATCCAGTGTCTGTCAGCTTGGGATGACATGTTCGACAAGCCACGTTGCTTTGCTAGGGATGGCTTGCACCTGTCATCCCTGGGCTTTCGAAAACTGGCTAAGGCTCTTGCCACCCCCATAGTGCCTTTTTTAGGCAAGGCTCAAAAGACAAATCCACCTCCATAGACAACACAAGGAAAAAGAAACTAAGGGTAATGCTGTTCAACGCCAGAAGTCTAAACCTCAAGATGCACGTACTCGAGGCTCTCCTATGTGCAGTAGCAGAAACCTGGTTCAAGGCTCCCGAGAGCACCCCAGCACTACCAGGTTATACCTCATACCATGCTTTTCAGCCCCAAAACTCAGACTGAACCACAAAAGGAGGGGGAGTATCCATATTCATCAAAGATACCCACACCTCCAGGTTAGTGGCACTGCACGAAGCATCGGAGACCATCCATGTGCAACTAACAGTGGGTAAAACTGCCTTTCAGTTTGTATCCTGCTACAGACCACCCTCCCAAACTCAGGAACCCCACTCAGCTTTCCTGAGAACACTGAAGAATATGAAGGTCTCTCCAAATGCCATTATATTGGGTGACTTCAACTACCCAAACATAGACTGGGAGCACTACTCAAGTCCCAACACCCTCGCCCAATTGTTCCTAGAATTTATAAACTCAAATGCTATGGAACAACTGGTCACCAATCCCACAAGAGGGGAAAATATATTGGACCTGATCATCACCAACATGGGGACTCTATGTTCCATACCAGAGGTATACCCCTCATTGGTAAGATCTGACCATAAATTAATCTCACTGGACATCCATATCCCATCCCCACTCCCAGCCAAGGAAACCACGGTGAAGAACTTCTCAAAAGCAAACTTCAGGCTTCTCAAAACCAAGGTGGAATCCTTCGAAGCCCCTGGGCCCGTGGAAAATACAGCCCAAACTGCAGAATCCTTTACAAATGCATTCTATGGACACCTACAGGAATGCATGGATCATGCTATCCCAAATAAAACCAAGACTCATTCCTCCAAAGGCAGGAGACCTGTCTGGTGGACCTCAGCCATAAATAAGCTATACAACAGAAGAAGGAAGCTACTACATGATAGAGCAAAATCCCAAAAAGGGAAGGCATCTCTGATCAGTACTAGCAAGAAACTACGATCCCTCATAAAATCATCTAAGGCCACCCTCGAAAGAAAAATTGCACAAGATGCTAAAGATAATCACAAGGCCTTCTTTTGTTATGTCAGGAATCTGGGTGGCAACTCCCAGATATGCTCTGAGTTAGTGCAAAATGACAAAAAATACAGTGAACCCACAGACATTGCCAACATCCTGGCAGACAGGTTCAGTGCAAACTTCTCCCCCATTCCCCCACAAAAGAGCAAATGTCTATCCCAACAGATGCACAGGTGAGAGCTTCCCTCTCCAAAGCAAAAAACGCAGCATCAATGGGACTGGACGGTTTCCCGGGCTGTGTCGTACACAAGCTCCAAGAAGAACTGAACCCTCACATAAAGTCACTGTTCAATCTCAGCCTTACTACAGGATATGTACCCAAGGAATGGTGTACAGCAACAGTGGTCCCACTCCACAAAGGTGGTGCCACAATGGACCCCGGAAACTATCGCCCTATAAGCCTGACTAGCCTGGTCTGCAAAGCTATGGAGCGTATCATCATGGAACTCATAAACAAAGACATTGGGAACCTCCAAACACTGGATCCTACCCAATTCGGCTTTGTTAAGGGCAGATCTTGCCTCTTGAACAACCTGGTCGACTTCTTTGAAACAGTCACCAAGGCCATAGATAAAGGGAAGGTAGTCCACATAGCCTACCTGGACCTCGCAAAAGCCTTCGACACAATACCCCACTCGAG
Organism: Protopterus annectens; assembly: GCF_019279795.1. Classification (NCBI taxonomy): domain Eukaryota; kingdom Metazoa; phylum Chordata; order Ceratodontiformes; family Protopteridae; genus Protopterus; species Protopterus annectens. The sequence continues at coordinate 660,199,187 of NC_056732.1, forward strand.
CATCATAAATAAGCTCACCAGCTTAAATATCAATCCCTATGTCACAAGATGGGTTGTAAACTGGCTCAGAGATAGAACCCTCATGGTCAGAATTGCAGGTGCCATGTCAGACTCTAAACCAGTTACAAGTGGCATCCCACAAGGCTCAGTCCTGGGACCTCTCTTGCTTGGTATATATTTCTCTGAGGTACAGGCTAACATGGGAGGACTATAGCTGACTAATTTCGCAGATGACTGCAAACTGGGTGCCATAATTCACCCGCCGACTGACACAAGCATCCTCCAAAAGGGTCTCACAGAGATGGATAACTGGTGCCAGAGCCATGGCCTAAAGCTAAATGCCAAAAAGTGCATAGTCATCCCCTTTGAGAAAAACAAAGTGCCCACAAATTACCACATAGGTGGTAATCCATTAAGTACGGTAGAAGTAATTAGGAATTTGGGAACCCAAGTAGATAGCAATCTCTCCTTTGACAATCACGTTGCCAAAGTGGTTAGAAAGACCTTCTATATAGCCCACCTTACCATGAAAGGGTTCACATCTAGATCAAGAGAGGTCATTGTGCCCCTCTACTCATCACTCATCAGGCCCATAATTGAATACAATGCCCCATTTGGGATGTACCTTACCCAACACCTACAGCAACTGGAAAGTACCTCACCAAGAGGATCAAGGGACTCAAACAGATGCCCTATGCAGTTAGGCTAAAGAAATTCCAGCTCTACTCAGTTGCTTACCGCCTACTCAGAGGCGATCTGTGCCTGACGTATAAAGCCATGTCCAAACCAGAATTAATGGACATGCTCCACCTCAGGAAATCCAAATCCCTTAGAGCTACATGCTTCAGGGACTTAATCCTCAGCACAGAAATAAATAGGACATGCTGGAGGGACAGATTCATATCCCAGAGGCTCCCCTCACTCTGGAACAAAATCCCAATCCATGTTAGGCAGAGCCCCTCAATGACCCTCTTCAAGAGAAAGCTTGACGAGTGGATGGGAGATCGTAGTTTTACCCCAGGGATCTCTTCTGTGTCCCTACTAGACAGAGGCACAGGAAACTAACCTTAAAAGGGCTATCTTCTGTGACCTACTATACAGAGGCACAGTCAACTAATCTAAAAGGGTGGCAAAAGCCAAACACGCTCTGGCTAGGCTTATAAATGCCCTATGGCAGATAGCCTAGTATCAACCTATGAACTTATGAATCTATTGCAAAATTAGGCGATGTGGCACCCAGCAGGATAAATGCAATCATCAAACTAGACAAACAACTCAGAGGACACATAAACATACCAAAGTCAAATTTGAGGTAAATTTGGCCTCCCAGGCCAAGGACAACCATAAGGCTTTCTTTAGCTATGTTTACAATTTCAAAGGCAAAACACAGTTGTGGTGAGCTCATTGTTAATAGAGATGCCTATAGATAAATTTAGCTCTAACTTTACCCCCCCAACCTCCTCTCAAGAAATACCATCAAATATAAATTCCTTTACTATCACTAGAGGAACAGGTTCACAATGCTGTCTCTAAGACCAAGAATACTGCATTGATGGGCTCAGACAGTATCCCAAGATGCCTTCTAAATAGCATGAAACATGACCTATCAGGCCCTCTGGAATTTCTACATAACCTTAGCCTCCAAACAGTCTTTGTGCTAAACAAATGGAGAAGAGCAACAGTCATCCTTCTGCACAAAGTTGGGCGATCTACAGAGCATGGAAACTATAGACTTATAAGTCTCACTATTCTCATATGCAAAGACATAGAAAGAACTATCATGGAAATGATCAGTAATGACATCCAAACCTCCAGACACTGGACCGAACACAATTTGGTACCGTCAAGGACAGGTCATGCCTACACGACATGGTGAACTTCTTTGAGAAGGTCACCAAAGAAATGGATGAGGGCAAAACCATTCACACTGCCTGCCTTAACTGACCAAGGCATTTGACACAGTACCCAACTCAGCCATTGTAGTTAATCTCAATTGGTTAGGTATACTGTAAATCCTAATGTCACCTGGTAGACAGCCAGCTAGCTCACAGATAAAACCCATGAAATTAGACCTGGGAAGTCCACCTCTACAAAGAGGGCAGTCACAAGCAAAGTCCCTCAGAGATCAGTCCTGGAATGACACCTTTTTGGCATTTACTTCTCTGAAGTCAAGACCAATGTTAAAGGCCTCTGGCTGACCAAATTTGCAGACAATTGCAAATTAGGGGCTGTCAAAGAATCCCCCACCAACACTAACATTCTCCAGAAGGGCTGACACAGAAAAACAGTTTGTGTCAGAGCCATGCACTAAAACTAAATGCCAAGAAATGCATAACAGTATCTTTCAGAAAGTCATGCACCCCTGATCATATTGACAAGACACCCCTAAAAATCGACCCAGTACTCCAGAACTTGGGAACACATGTAGACAATAATCTAGCCTTTGACTATCATGTCTGTAGTAGACAGGAAATCATTCTATGTTGTGCAGCTTCTAGGTCCAAGGAGATCATTGTACTGCTATAGTCAGCATTCACCAGACCTATCATTGAGTACAATGCCCTCTTTTGTACCGTATGTGCATAACTAGGCACATTGAACAATTGAAACATCCTTGGAGGTTCTTCACTAAAAGAATACAGGGTGTAACATATCCTATGCAGACTACTTCAGAGTCTTATCCATGTATTCTGTCTCCTACAGACTGTTGAGAGGAGATATATGCCTGACATAGAGACCATTGTTGGACTTCACCCTGATGCATATTCACAAAGAAACAGCACCAGAATTGCCCATCCTAAAGACTTAAATCTTGCTCATGATATAAATAGGACCTACTGGAGACACAGTTATGTATCCCAGAAATTACCCCTTCTCTGGGACAGGCTCCCCATCCATGTGAAGCAGAATACCTATCTAATCGAATTCAAATGTAACTTGGCAAATTCAGTGGGGAACAGCAAATTCATCCCTGTTTTGGCACTTATGTCTCTAATGGACACAGACAGCCTGTAAACTACTCTCCTAGGCCTTTACTTGTAAATCTTTCATCTCCCAAACCCCTGTTTACACTTATCAAGGGTACCAGAACTTGTCAGAGATTTGGGATGTATGGCTAGGCTGAAAAAGACCCTGGTGGTCATTAGCTAAGTACACAGCTATGAACCTATGAACTATTCAGCTTTGTCGCCCTCAACCTGTGCCAACCTCAAATAACAATAACGAATGTGTGCTTACCATATGCAGGTGGTCTTGCAGACTGCAATCAGATTTCCCTGCATGTAAAGAAAGGAAAGGGGAAGAGGCTGGTACATATCACAATGCAAATGAAAAATGAAGCAGAGATCAACTCCCTTTATATGTGCAGATTAAGAATGATCTCATAAAAAAATCTACTGATCAGATGAATCCCTGCTGCAGCACCCTCCTCTGTCTCTCTATTACTGTATTGTTATGACTCACACTTATCTTATCGTTAGTTCTAGATATATCAGACATATAATATATATACATATAAAGATATATACAATAACACTATTATTTTTTTTTTGCATACCTGTAAGTTCTGCTTGAGATACTTTGGGTCTGTCATCCATATCAGCACCAGTATCAAAGATTCTGTGTTAACCCTCTGCTGAGCTATCTGAATCTCTGACAGTGAACAGGAACTCCTCTGTTTAAGCTAGTGGTGGTTCAGTAGCAGGACCACCTCCCATAGCCACCTGTTCCTGGGCAACTGCAGTCATCCTACAATGGACAGACGTTATCATATCACGCACCCTTTGTCGTATTTGGAAATAACTTCCCCCATGCTCTCTGACACCATTGATTTAATTGACTACCTGCTACCATATCCTGTCTTGGGTAAATTGGTCACAAAAATGCAAGAAAAGATGCACGAAAAGACGCTGCATGGCAAAAATCCACCTCAAAATCAAACAAATAAAGCCAGCAGCTGTTGGTACCAGGATAGAAATAATTTATTCAATCATAACTGAGAGACAAATCCCTCAGGTATCCAATATACAGACCGGTTTCGGCTCAACAGAGCCTTCCTCAGTGAAAAAATATATATGTTCTCATGAATGCTCAAACCCAGTATATATATATATATATATATATAAAGAAGTGACCAAAAACCAATCACAATACATAATTAACAGATCATGATTAACAAATCACAATTGGTCATTGAGACCAGGTGGAAACATTGCCCCAAGTCTAATTATCCATTTCCTCTCCTTGGAAGTCAGCAAATCATGCCACTTCAATTTGTCTTGACATTTACCCCTGATATAATCAATAATGCAAAACATAAAACTAGCTGTAGTGTGTTTTAAACTGTGCTTATATAATGCATTATTACTACGCTTATTTTTAATGTCACTGATGTGTTCACCAATTCTAAGACGGAAAGCCCTAGAGGTTTGGCCAACATAAAACGCAGAACAAGTGCAGGTCACCAAGTATATAACCCACTCTGAACTGCAGTTGGCCCAAAACCTAATCTCTAAAACATCAGGTGTATTCTGACTGCTAAATTCACCAGTACGTGAGACTCTATTGCAAAATTTACAGTGCCCACATGGAATACAACCAACCACTGGTGCCCCTGTAAAAGATGATTGAGTAAAGACTTTAGCATCAGACACACACTTCTTATAATGACTCAAATGTGACCCAATAGTACGTCCCCTTCTGAAAGAGAAAGAACATCTGTCCCTAAGAATATTGTGCAATCTATTATCTGACAAAAGAATATTCCAATGTCTGTCAACAATTTTCATGAAGCCCCGAGTATTACGTCCATAGGTAGTAACTAACCTCAGCGGCTGCTGCACCCCATCTTTGTTACGATCTTTATAATGCAATAAATCAATTCTTTCAAATTTTGAAGCCCATTGTTTAGCCATATAAACAGTACCCGAACGATACCCTCTATCTTTAAATCTAGCGGCCAAATCATCACTAATCTTAGCATAAGACCCTTGGCTGGAACAAATTCTCCTAGCTCTTAGAAATTGGGACTTGGGAATATTCTGGATGATATGTTGTGGGTGGAAGCTGGTGGCATGCAATAAAGAATTATACTCTGGAAATTTTCTAAATAGGGTAGTAGAGAGAGTATTGTCCATATTCCTATGAATTTCCACATCTAAAAAAATTATTTTAGACCTGTCAAAACACATCTTAAATTCAATACCCCATATATTGTTGTTAAGATAATCAAGAAATTCCATAAGATATTTGTCATCAGCCTTCCACACCAACCAACAATCATCCAGTTATCGACGCCACATGTCCATCTCACACATGTAAATATTGTGGCTGGCGTCATAAATTATTATCTCCTCGATATATGCCATAAATAGATCTGCATAAATGGGTGCAAAAGATGCACCCATAGCAGTTCCCTTAATTTGCCAAAAGCATTTATTTTGATAGTAAAAAATATTACTAGTTAGCACATTTTCCGTAAGACAAACCAGAAAGGTATTAAAACCCGGTTTGTATAAACCAGATCTAACCAACCAATAGTCTAATGCTTGTAGGCCTGCCCAGTGTGGAATATTGGTATAAAGGGACGTAATATCAAGGGTACATAATAACCATTCGGGCTCCAATTGTATTTCATTAATGATATCCAAAAATTGTGTGGTGTCTTGGATTCTAGCTCTAATCAACCCAAGTAATGGTTTTAAATAATAAGTCAAATATTCAGATAAAGGTTCCGTCAAGGAACCATGTCCAGAAACAATAGGTCGGCCAGGGGGATTACTAGCATGTTTATGTATTTTGGGAAGCATATAGAGATACTGTTTTAGGGACGAGACCATCAATTGTTCCTTGGTTGCCTGCTTAATTATCCCCTCCTCTACTGCTGATGTAAGAAACTCATCAATCTTACGTTGTAAATTTAAAGATGGATCCAAAGGCATAACCATATAATGATCCCTGTTCTCCAACTGTCTCATAGCCTCCCGATCATAAGAATCTTTATCTTGAATCACCACAGCCCCACCTTTGTCAGATTGTGTAATAACAACATTTTTGTTTTTGGCTAACTCATCCAGACTACACACTTCATCCTTGGATAAATTGTTATAAGACAAAGGAAAATCCTTGTAGTAATAATGTAGATCATGTAGTACATTCCTTTGAAAAACACCCACCAATTGTGTCATAGGTGGACTGAAAGAGGATTTCTTAAATCTAAAATCCTGGGATTTATCACTACCACTATCAGCAAATAGCAGCTTCAAATTCAATAATCTACAAAAATTAACTACATCCAGGGCTAAAGACTGTTCAGGTACAAAAAAACCGGGGACGAAATTCAATCCTTTATTTAATAATTGAATCTGTGTAGCAGTAAACTCAGTGGAAGAAATGTTATGAACATTAGAATGGACTATTACTGTGCTGTCATCAATTTCAGTAGTGCCTCCATGCTTTGTTTTGGCGTGTCCTTTCTTATGTTTCCGCCCCCCTCGTCTGTAAATACAGCGGAAGGGTGTGACAAATTGTCACGTTTTGCATTTGGCAAAACCTCTAACTGGTTCTCCTCAAATTCACCCTCTGTATTAGATGAAGTCTCATCACCTGAAGTGAAATTAGAAGACTCAAAACTATTCTTCAGAATAAATTTAGGTCTTTTTCTTTTTGGGGTAGAAAATCTCTTATTACCCTTATCATACTCTCCAGGTAACCTAAACGAAACATTTTTAGAACTATCAAAAGGTTTACCCTTTTCATAGTCACCAACATCTCTAAAAATTTTTTTAATTCAGTTCCATCTTTGAGAGATCTGATGTTAATATTTTGATCTGTGTTTGAAAAGAGTCACAAGTTTCAAACTTGCTAGCATCAACACATATGGTTTCCAAATCTTTGACACCTTTCTGTACTTTTCGTTCATAAAAATCCGTCAGTGCATCAACAAACTTAGAAGTAGCCAACTGTTGAACCCGTCCCCAATCCTCTAATAGTTTATCATCAATATCCGAGACCAAAGGTTGCACCTTAACTCTGAGGCCCCGTGGGGTGATATTTTTGCGTTGATATGCCTTTAAGTGCCAAATGTTAGTCCTAACCATTTTCATGTTTTTACTGAGTAAGCCAAAAAATATGTCACATTCACTATTAGAAGCACTGGAAGAAGAAACATGTGTAGAACCAGGTGGGCCCAAGCCAAAAACAGATAAATCATCCATATCAGATGCTAATCCCTGAATAAGAGGTGATAATGCCATAATTTAAACCAAAGGACTCAGTCACAAAAAAATATCGTAGGTAACTAATATTACCAAACAACTAAATATCTCACCAGCCACCCATGCATCAAAGTAACAAGGGGTATCCACCAATAAACTCAACAATATTTGCTGATATATGGTTTGGGCCTGTTCATATGCAAAAAGAAACACAAAAACCTAATACCATAAACAGTGATAAAGCACATAATATAAGTACTTCCCACTGTGTATAGGCTTGATAAATATGAACATTCACTTATCTATACAAATACCATCAGCAGCCAAGAAATCAAATTAACACACTGCGTATTTGTATAAACCACTATATTGTAGTGAAATACAATAAAATGCAATAAACAAATAAGCCCAAAGTCCAAAATCAAACATATAAAGTAGACCCAAATTATTTAGATGCAATCATGGCAATGGTCAAAAAGACATATATATATATATATATATATATATATATGTGAACAGAGTCCAATGGATAAAGAATGGAGAGACAAATCAAAGCAATAGGGCCTCAAATAGCAGGGGACACTAAAACACAAGTCCCCCAACCATATACCTCTCCTACTTATCCTACCAATCAAAGATCAAACCCATGAGACTTATAGAACGAAAGAATGGATATTATATTCAAATTATTACCAGGCACTGTAAACCAAGTGTTCGATAAAAACAGCATGGAAGTGACTGAAGAGAACCAGAAAATACAACATTCAACCAGCACAGCATATAGTCCCCAAAACATGTATACACATATCTAACAACTGTATGAAAAATAGATGAAAATAATAATGAAAAAACAAAACAAAAATTAATATGTGTAATCAAAAAATATCTAATACCCAGCACCCACTATAGAAATAACACACATATAAACAAAACATGTAAAAATAACTATTACATATGGTAACTGGGTGTTGGCAACCCAAAAAAAGAAAAAGGGGCCAACCTGTTTCAAACACTAGCTAGAATCTCCGATCATAAGAATCTTTATCTTGAATCACCACAGCCCCACCTTTGTCAGATTGTGTAATAACAACATTTTTGTTTTTGGCTAACTCATCCAGACTACACACTTCATCCTTGGATAAATTGTTATAAGACAAAGGAAAATCCTTGTAGAAACCAACAAATTTGATTATATCAGGGGTAAATGTCAAGACAAATTGAAGTGGCATGATTTGCTGACTTCCAAGGAGAGGAAATGGATAATTAGACTTGGAGCAATGTTTCCACCTGGTCTCAATGACCAATTGTGATTTGTTAATCATGATCTGTTAATTATGTATTGTGATTGGTTTTTGGTCACTTCTTTATATATATATATATACTGGGTTTGAGCATTCATGAGAACATATATATTTTTTCACTGAGGAAGGCTCTGTTGAGCCGAAACCGGTCTGTATATTGGATACCTGAGGGATTTGTCTCTCAGTTATGATTGAATAAATTATTTATATCCTGGTACCAACAGCTGCTGGCTTTATTTGTTTGATTTTGAGGTGGATTTTTGCCGTGCAGCGTCTTTTCGTGCATCTTTTCTTGCATTTATGGTTACATTTTTTGGATGCTGGGGACTTTTGTTGGTTTCCGGTAGCTATTCCAGCTATTTTTATTAATTTTGGTCAGTTTGTGAAAGCTTTAAACCCAGTTTGTTATAGCGTTGGGTTTTTTTTGCCGGTGGATGCATTGCCGGATATATGTAGTTCCATTTCCGGTTTATTCTTAACTTGAGTTGCTGTATCATGTACGGAGAGCCAAGCCAGGGTCTCAGCGTCCTTTTGGAGGCGAACAGTTGGACGTTAGGTGTGTTTTCTGTGGTCAGCGTCCTTTTGGAGGCGAACAGTTGGACGTTCGTGTGTTTTCTGTGGTCAGCTGTTTTATGCACGGAGATTCTAGCTAGTGTGCTAGCGGCTTTTTGGAGGCGAATCGCTGTTCGTTCGGCGTATGTTCCTGGACGTGGACAGTTATTTTGTTCATGGACAAACTAAGGATTTTTTCATATTTATGGTGATGTTCGCCGTTTCCTGTGGATCGCTCCATGGTTGACACATGCATGATTGTGCATGGTTTATGGGACTTCAGGACATTGGACATTGGACATTGGACTATTGTGGCCTTTAGAAAGGTGAATTTGTGTATCTTTTTGTATATTTGAAACAGGTTGGCCCGTTTTTCTTTTTTTGGGTTGCCAACACCCAGTTACCATATGTAATAGTTATTTTTACATGTTTTGTTTATATGTGTGTTATTTCTATAGTGGGTGCTGGGTATTAGATATTTTTTGATTACACATATTAATTTTTGTTTTGTTTTTTCATTATTATTTTCATCTATTTTTCATACAGTTGTTAGATATGTGTATACATGTTTTGGGGACTATATGCTGTGCTGGTTGAATGTTGTATTTTCTGGTTCTCTTCAGTCACTTCCATGCTGTTTTTATCGGACACTTGGTTTACAGTGCCTGGTAATAATTTGAATATAATATCCATTCTTTCGTTCTATAAGTCTCATGGGTTTGATCTTTGATTGGTAGGATAAGTAGGAGAGGTATATGGTTGGGGGACTTGTGTTTTAGTGTCCCCTACTATTTGAGGCCCTATTGCTTTGATTTTTCTCTCCATTCTTTATCCATTGGACTCTGTTCACATATATATATATATATATATATATATATGTCTTTTTGACCATTGCCATGATTGCATCTAAATAATTTGGGTCTACTTTATATGTTTGATTTTGGACTTTGGGCTTATTTGTTTATTGCATTTTATTGTATTTCACTACAATATAGTGGTTTATACAAATACGCAGTGTGTTAATTTGATTTCTTGGCTGCTGATGGTATTTGTATAGATAAGTGAATGTTCATATTTATCAAGCCTATACACAGTGGGAAGTACTTATATTATGTGCTTTATCACTGTTTATGGTATTAGGTTTTTGTGTTTCTTTTTGCATATGAACAGGCCCAAACCATATATCAGCAAATATTGTTGAGTTTATTGGTGGATACCCCTTGTTACTTTGATGCATGGGTGGCTGGTGAGATAGTTAGTTGTTTGGTAATATTAGTTACCTACGATATTTTTTTGTGATTGAGTCCTTTGGTTTAAATTATGGCATTATCACCTCTTATTCAGGGATTAGCATCTGATATGGATGATTTATCTGTTTTTGGCTTGGGCCCACCTGGTTCTACACATGTTTCTTCTTCCAGTGCTTCTAATAGTGAATGTGACATATTTTTTGGCTTACTCAGTAAAAACATGAAAATGGTTAGGACTAACGTTCGGCACTTACGTTTGTTTAAGGCATATCAACGCAAAAATATCACCCCACGGGGCCTCAGAGTTAAGGTGCAACCTTTGGTCTCGGATATTGATGATAAACTATTAGAGGATTGGGGACGGGTTCAACAGTTGGCTACTTCTAAGTTTGTTGATGCACTGACGGATTTTTATGAACGAAAAGTACAGAAAGGTGTCAAAGATTTGGAAACCATATGTGTTGATGCTAGCAAGTTTGAAACTTGTGACTCTTTTCAAACACAGATCAAAAAATTAACATCAGATCTCTCAAAGATGGAACTGAATTAAAAAATTTTTTAGAGATGTTGGTGACTATGAAAAGGGTAAACCTTTTGATAGTTCTAAAAATGTTTCGTTTAGGTTACCTGGAGAGTATGATAAGGGTAATAAGAGATTTTCTACCCCAAAAAGAAAAAGACCTAAATCTATTCTGAAGAATAGTTTTGAGTCTTCTAATTTCACTTCAGGTGATGAGACTTCATCTAATACAGAGGGTGAATTTGAGGAGAACCAGTTAGAGGTTTTGCCAAATGCAAAACGTGACAATTTGTCACACCCTTCCGCTGTATTTACAGACGAGGGGGGTGGAAACATAAGAAAGGACACGCCAAAACAAAGCATGGAGGCACTACTGAAATTGATGACAGCACAGTAATAGTCCATTCTAATGTTCATAACATTTCTTCCACTGAGTTTACTGCTACACAGATTCAATTATTAAATAAAGGATTGAATTTCGTCCCCGTTTTTTTTGTACCTGAACAGTCATTAGCCCTGGATGTAGTTAATTTTTGTAGATTATTGAATTTGAAGCTGCTATTTGCTGATAGTGGTAGTGATAAATCCCAGGATTTTAGATTTAAGAAATCCTCTTTCAGTCCACCTATGACACAATTGGTGGGTGTTTTTCAAAGGAATGTACTACATGATCTACATTATTACTACAAGGATTTTCCTTTGTCTTATAACAATTTATCCAAGGATGAAGTGTGTAGTCTGGATGAGTTAGCCAAAAACAAAAATGTTGTTATTACACAATCTGACAAAGGTGGGGCTGTGGTGATTCAAGATAAAGATTCTTATGATCGGGAGGCTATGAGACAGTTGGAGAACAGGGATCATTATATGGTTATGCCTTTGGATCCATCTTTAAATTTACAACGTAAGATTGATGAGTTTCTTACATCAGCAGTAGAGGAGGGGATAATTAAGCAGGCAACCAAGGAACAATTGATGGTCTCGTCCCCTAAAAAACAGTATCTCTATATGCTTCACAAAATACATAAATATGCTAGTAATCCCCCTGGCCAACCTATTGTTTCTGGACATGGTTCCTTGACGGAACCTTTATCTGAATATTTGACTTATTATTTAAAACCATTACTTGGGTTGATTAGAGCTAGAATCCAAGACACCACACAATTTTTGGATATCATTAATGAAATACAATTGGAGCCCGAATGGTTATTATGTACCCTTGATATTACGTCCCTTTATACCAATATTCCACACTGGGCAGGCCTACAAGCATTAGACTATTGGTTGGTTAGATCTGGTTTATACAAACCGGGTTTTAATACCTTTCTGGTTTGTCTTACGGAATATGTGCTAACTAGTAATATTTTTTACTATCAAAATAAATTCTTTTGGCAAATTAAGGGAACTGCTATGGATGCATCTTTTGCACCCATTTATGCAGATCTATTTATGGCATATATCGAGGAGATAATAATTTATGACGCCAGCCACAATATTTACATGTGTGAGATGGACATGTGGCGTCGATATCTGGATGATTGTTGGTTGGTGTGGAAGGCTGATGACAAATATCTTATGGAATTTCTTGATTATCTTAACAACAATATATGGGGTATTGAATTTAAGATGAGTTTTGACAGGTCTAAAATAATTTTTTTAGATGTGGAAATTCATAGGAATATGGACAATACTCTCTCTACTACCCTATTTAGAAAATTTCCAGAGTATAATTCTTTATTGCATGCCACCAGCTTCCACCCACAACATATCATCCAGAATATTCCCAAGTCCCAATTTCTAAGAGCTAGGAGAATTTGTTCCAGCCAAGGGTCTTATGCTAAGATTAGTGATGATTTGGCCGCTAGATTTAAAGATAGAGGGTATCGTTCGGGTACTGTTTATATGGCTAAACAATGGGCTTCAAAATTTGAAAGAATTGATTTATTGCATTATAAAGATCGTAACAAAGATGGGGTGCAGCAGCCGCTGAGGTTAGTTACTACCTATGGACGTAATACTCGGGGCTTCATGAAAATTGTTGACAGACATTGGAATATTCTTTTGGCGGATAATAGATTGCACAATATTCTTAGGGACAGATGTTCTTTCTCTTTCAGAAGGGGACGTACTATTGGGTCACATTTGAGTCATTATAAGAAGTGTGTGTCTGATGCTAAAGTCTTTACTCAATCATCTTTTACAGGGGCACCAGTGGTTGGTTGTATTCCATGTGGGCACTGTAAATTTTGCAATAGAGTCTCACATACTGGTGAATTTAGCAGTCAGAATACACCTGATGTTTTTGAGATTAGGTTTTGGGCCAACTGCAGTTCAGAGTGGGTTATATACTTGGTGACCTGCACTTGTTCTGCGTTTTATGTTGGCCAAACCTCTAGGGCTTTCCGTCTTAGAATTGGTGAACACATCAGTGACATTAAAAATAAGCGTAGTAATAATGCATTATATAAGCACAGTTTAAAACACACTACAGCTAGTTTTATGTTTTGCATTATTGATTATATCAGGGGTAAATGTCAAGACAAATTGAAGTGGCATGATTTGCTGACTTCCAAGGAGAGGAAATGGATAATTAGACTTGGGGCAATGTTTCCACCTGGTCTCAATGACCAATTGTGATTTGTTAATCATGATCTGTTAATTATGTATTGTGATTGGTTTTTGGTCACTTCTTTATATATATATATATATATATATATATATATATACTGGGTTTGAGCATTCATGAGAACATATATATTTTTTCACTGAGGAAGGCTCTGTTGAGCCGAAACCAGTCTGTATATTGGATACCTGAGGGATTTGTCTCTCAGTTATGATTGAATAAATTATTTCTATCCTGGTACCAACAGCTGCTGGCTTTATTTGTTTGATTTTGTAAATTGGTCACCTCTACCTCACCCTCAGGTAAAAGATCCATGGCAGGATAAGGCCTGGATAATGACCTCATTTTCTGCATCAGTGAATGGTTGCTTTCATGGTATAGATTTCTTCTTGGGTGCCATATCCCTATATGAGATGAAACAGAAAAACAGACACAAAATTAAATTTATAAATCACAGACAGGATGGCTGTGAACTCAGCTATGTATGAATGTATACATCCATTATGCACACAGCAGTTTTAAAGGTAATGCTTCCTATGACTACATACAAGTTAAAACAAACTCTCACCACAAAACATATATTAATAAAATAAGAAATATAACACTCTGTAATGTAGAGAACTGCTGTGTAACTGTGTAATACATAATGACATCAGCATACTAATTCACAATGTACAAGCAGAAATGGAGAAAACTATTAAAGTGCCATCTGCACTGGTGTGGAGGGTAGCCAGGTAGACATCAAAATCATAACACAACATTTGTTGGGCTACACATGTACAAATAACTGTCCTTACTATAAAGTTATACTGTAATCTTCTGCCATAACTGTCCAAATTCCAAGAAAATAAAACCTATAAAATATATGTCATGTAGCTTAGCATTCTTTATCAAATTTGTAAAGCAGACATAATAACTGATGTACTTGGGCTATGCCAATAGCAAAAGATAAAGAAACAGCAGACAGATAAAAATGGTTTGTAGAAAGCCACGGTGGTACATCAGTAGCATTGTTGCCTCGCAGCAAGAGGTTCTCCTGTTCGATTCATGGCTGGAGTGCCTTCTGTCTGGAGTCTGCATGTCCTCTCCATGGTCAAGTGGCCTCTGAAAGACATGCGTGAATGGGCGTGCCTTCGCTGAAGGTTGGGAGTCGGGCTGTCAACTCAGCACCATAAAAAATTTACTGCCAATCATTAGCGGACCAGAGTTCTGCCGTGGCGACCCGTAACCGGGAAAAGCCTTAAAGACAAACATTGGGCAATGCAATTCATCCTTAATGTTATGCTAAAACCATTCTGTAAGCAACTGCAACATACCTTGATAAGAAAGTAGTTTAGAAAGTATATTAATCTCCAGAAGTGTCTGTATATAGCAGTATCCAGCTCTCTGGATCCAAAGGGTCTATATTAGAACACCGAACATTCAGAATTTTGAGTGTTCTAATATCGAACCCTATGAATCGAAAAGTTAAAACATCGAACATTCAGAACAGCGAATTATTTCTAGGGAAAAAATTTGCTGTTCCAAAACACATACACACAACACAAGCACACCAAACAAACAGCAATCCACACACATACACCTTAACTCTTACACCTAACCCTACACTAAACTATACATACACCACTAACTATCCACTTACCTTAACCCAAACCCTAACCCTAAGGTCCGTCACTATCGTACAGTCACCTCAGCTGCACCCTAACCCTAACCCTAACTCACCTACCCCGCCCTAACCCTCACTTCCACACAATCGCACACTTACCTGACCCGCGCCCTAATCCTAACTCACCTAACCCGCCCTAACCCTCACATCCACTCAATCGCACACTTACCTGAACCCGACCCGTAACTTTCCACCAGAGAGCTGAATATACCAAAGCAACAGAAATGGACAACCGAATTCTTTCCCTAGGAAAAAAAATTGGTTTTCTGTTTCTTCGATATTTTCAGCGTTAGCTGAAAATGGGTCGATATTAGAACACACTAAATTTTGAACATTCAGTGTTCTAATATAGACCCGATCCATCTCCTAATTATGATGCAAGGTCATTAGCTACATGATTACTTTAGTGTAGATTCAACCCTCTGAGCACTTTGAGTATGCAAATGAGGTGTTAAATCATCAGGGAAGATAAACATGGTATAATGAGTTATGTCAGTGCAAGCACATATCCTTGCACTTCAAGGACATGTATTGAGAAATGTTACCTACTAATGGCTTGCAAGCCAGTGTGTAGGATTAGTCTGACTGTAGAAACAATCAGCATTTCATAGTCTCCCCTCTTTGATGTATACTTACTCAGGGTATGTCAGGGAGAAGAAACTTGCCAAAAATGCTGAATGTACATTGAATGACTTAGGAGAGCAACATTTCTAACAATCAAATGCTGTTTTAATTACCACAGTTACTGCCTCTTACTAAGAAATGCTGTGCATATTCAAGTGAGTACTTTAAGCACTGATACAGAAACCATATGCAATAAATTTCAGATAGCATTGCTGTTAGGCAAGAATAGATAAGGGAAAGAAGCGTCATAAAGAAAGAGAAGGAAGAATATACCAACATTGTCTGCAGTCTTTGTTTAATATTGTGTGAACACATGGGTATCCTAACAGCTGCCAACATCCCACTTATCCAGATTTTTACTGACAAATGAGAAAGGACAACTTTCATAACTTGTTTCTGTTACACATTCAATGTGACTTGATACAATGTTACATTCTGGGTATACCTAAGCACCTTTACTCCTTGCTGATATATGTCACTGCCTGCACAAATATGGGAAATGGTCTTAAATGATTATTCTTAATACCATGGCATGATAGTTCAAATCCATATGCGTTCCTGTTGCAAGGTAACAAAGTTGAGAATACATCAGAATGTACCTTTAAAGTACTTGTTTCAAAACTGACACATTTAATTTGGAATGCCATCAACAGAGCCATTAAGACTGTCAGTGGTGTGCTTTCTTCAGTTCTCTGGACAATACTGAATGAAGTAATTCAAGCTGTCACCCAACTATCTCTGTGGCATAATGTGTAAATGTTTTAGAGCTTAGAGAAACAGTAGATATGATGCAGGGTTTGAAACTTGTTCACAGATCATTTTACTGAGAGAGGTCATAATAAATATTGACACTCATTTTGGTGTATGAATGTACTGAGGTGGGAAACTCAAGTAATTCCAGTATTGACTAAACCTGACAGATAGATATATCATTTGAATTGATGTGTGTGTTCTATGTTAAAAATGAAAGCATTTCTACTATTACCTGTCCCAATTTCCATTCACATGACATTACCTAAAGTCCTGACATTATGTGATATAAATGATAGCAGTGAAGTGGAAAGATAATGAGAGAAGGCTGAATGTGTCAGTGTAATGCAGGAGTATCTCTTCTCTTTGCTAGATATATACTTTGATTCATTTCACATTCTTTCAAAATTGTTATGCAAAACAATTTGTGTAAATGTTTTTACTAAATCTTGCCTTCTGCATTTGTACTCTGCTTGGTAGCATACAATCAAATTTAATGGCTAAGGAAAAAGTGATAAATTTAGATTGGCTTGTTTTCAGTAGCACAAATAAGCCTGGCATTGGTGTGTGGCCCATGACCCCCCTGGATAGTAATGATTGCAGAGAATGCACATGATAAATGTCCAACTCTGTGGCACAGGATGTAAAGGAAGTGAATTGACACAAATAAAACACATGATGCAGTTTTTTGAAAATTGTTTACAGATAATGTTTCAATTATTCTCAATATGTATATTCTTTTTTTTATTTGTAATCTGCATTTGCAGACTGCTCAGCAGTGCATGTGCAGTGTTCACTACCAAAGGATAAAAAGTGAAAACATTAGATAAAGCTGCCGTATGTAGAAAAAATACACCATGCAATGATGAGAGGATGTCAGCAATCTGGATACTACATAGTGACTAAATCCCAAATCTCAAATAACTATCCCTGTGGCACAATGTGCAATTAAAGTGAATTGAAAGAAGTAAGACAAGTGATGCATGGTTTGAATATAATTAATTGTTAATTTTACAGAGGGTGGTATGAATATATATTTACATACATTTATTTTTATCACTGTGTTATGTAAAGCTACAATAGTTTCAGTATTGCTAACAGTGTGTGAGCTGTTCTGTGTCAAGTTTCACATTATTTGTCATTAAACACAACTCTGATAATGTGTTCCACAAATAAATGTATGATGTTGCAAGGAAATATGAGAAGGATGAATGTGTCACTTGAATGTACTTCTTGCACTGGTCATTAGTAGATACACCCATTGATTAAATTAATTATACTGTCAGCTTTGTTGATTCTCATGTAATTTTTTGTAATGTCTTTTGCATTTACACTCTGCTCATTAGCTTGCAAATATGGATCACTGCCTAAGGATTAAGTGCAAACTTTAGTTTAGGCTGCTTTCTTTGGTGCAAACAAGCCTTATGGAATTGCACATTTTACAGAGGGTGGTCTAAATGCATATTTACTTGTTTCTGTGATATCATTATGTTGTTTAAAAATCAACTATAGTCAGTATTGCTAACAATATGTGAGCTGTATGTCCACTTTCACATTATTTGACATTAACTACAAGTCTGGTAACACATTCCACAAATTACATTTCTGATGTAGCAAGGGTATGTGGGAAGGATGAATGTGTCACATGAATGCCCTTCTTGCTCTGGTCATTGCTAGATAAACTCATTGATTGAATTCAATTTGCTGTCAACTTTTCTCTGTCTCTATGTCTCTCTCTCTCTCTCACATATATATACTTTTCTAATGCCTTTTCCATTTGCTCTCCACTTGGCAGCATGCATACATGGTTCACTGCCTAAGGAAAAATGTGCAACATTTAGTTTAGGCTATCTGATGTAGCAAACAGAAGCCTGCCAACAGTGCACTTTCATCACATTATGGATACTACTGAATGGGGAAATTTACCTGCTACTTACCCATGCCTATGGCCAAGGCATAAATGCAATGAATTCAGAAAAAGAACATAGGTAATTAATAGTTCAAATTCAGCTAAACAATACCTTTACAAAGAGTGTCAAAATCCCATTTCTCACAACATTTTGATTAGGAATGCAAAGCTAAAGACAAATGAGAATGATAAACATGATTATTGGCAAGAAATGTATCAATAATGCTTGCAAAACTAAATGTTTCTACTTCGCATATATCATTACTGCTTCACATATTACCTCAAGTTAATGTGTGCACAATTTCTTAAACATGACGTTGTGTGATATGGCATTAATTATCTAGCAGCCAATGCAGTTATTTAAATTAAAATGCACTTGCATATGCATTCTGATCAGACCTGCTTTGTTATAGTCATAATGACTCATCACATATACTAATTATATGTTTAGGACAGTATATCTTTTGAAGAATATGTAATATACCCCAACCTGTATTACTTAGGCCATGAAACACCACCCATCTGAAATATATGTAGAAACAGAAATATTGCCTTTCACACAGGAATGCATTTCCTGAACTACTTCAAGTCTCACACACACACACACACACACACACACACACACACACACACACACACACACACACACACACACATATATATATATATATATATATATATATATATATATACAGACCTTTCTGAAGTATATATCAATTCATCCTGAAATTAGTATATCTATAACTACTGTGCTTAACAGGAAGTTCTCCTGTGGCAATGAGAGTTAAAGTTTCAATTTTTGCTTTTTTATCACATGGGTTTGATTCCCAGCTGGTACAATATAATTTTGACAGAGTGAAAATCTCAACATCAAAATATGTCACAATTCATTCTATTTATGACAAAAGTACTGTAACTGTTCTATTAATTTACCACTGCCCTGTTTTAGCCCTATTAATGCTTATTATATTCTACTAAACTGCTACTGCACTGTTTTCAGCTCCTATCCCGTCAACCCTCTGCATCCTTCCAATTTCAGACACACAGTGCCTTATGCCAGTGCCTCCTTACCTCTGATCTAGTTCTCAGCTTCACTGATAACTTTCTGATGGCTGTCTTCCTTCTCCTTGGCATCTGTTTGCTCTGTGGGCTCACTCCGGGCCTCTACCCTCCCCCAATTTCCACCCACCCCACTACTCCTACTTTTATTTCAACCACTCCCCACCCACTCAAGACAACCATCCAGTCAAAGCCTTCCCCTCTTTACACCTCCTGCTTTTACCCACAGACAACCATCCAGTCAAATAGTTCACCACACAAAAAGAATATATATCCAAAGAACGACCCAGCCAGTAAATTCAATGATTATTTTCATAATAACAAAATTTGACTTCTCCAGCGCCTCGGCAAAAGCCTTTAACAGAGTATACCAATACCATTTCTCGTTTCTTTTTATATAATAAAAACAGCACTAATAAAACAATTAAGAACAATTCATTACAAGAACCATTTCCAATTAAGCTCTCTATTTAACCCCTTAGGATACAGAGTGTCAAATTTTAAAATAAAACGTGATTCCTTCCATTGCAATTTATTTTTTAGGCACATGCCTCATTCACAATACACTTTTTCTAAAATCGTGCCTTTTAACTTATTCCCATCACTATTATGGTACATTTTAAAGTGTAAACCTAAATGACTTTCCACTTTTTAATTTCTAATGTTTCTTAAATGTTCTAAAAATCTAACTCGGAAACTACGTTTAGATTCCCCTATATAAAATAAATTACATTCACATTTAAGGACATAAATAATTCCTTCCATCACACAACTGTACCTATCATTCAAGTTAAATTTCTGTCCATTTATTCTATCAAAAGAACTTACTGTGTAACTACATATACTGCAATGTCCACAGGCTTTAAAGCCTGGATTTAATATGTGTTTATTCAATCTTGTTGCAGGAAAAGTGAACTGAGCATGCACCAACATATCTTTAATGCTTTTTCCACGCTTATATGACACCATAGGTCTTTGAGGTAATAACTCTCCCAAAAGGGGATCTTGTGTCAAATAATTCCAATAGAACATAATTGTTTTAACCAACTTTTTTGTATGAACCCCATAAGTAGTCACAAAAAATACTTTATTTACTTGCTTATTATTTTTATTCTTATCTGGTTTACCTCTATACGCCACTAATTTATTAACATGGCTTTCAAGCCTAAGGTTATTTCTAGCTTGCTCATACCATCCAGTCAAAGCCTTCCCCACTTTATTGCTCCTCCTCTCATCCACAGTAATTAAATACATCACTAATTAAATACATCACTCTTTCACTACTCCTCTCACCACATAGCTCTTCTCTCCAACTACAAATCCTCCTATATTAAACTACCTTTTTCTAACCATGCTTGCCTTACTGTTCCTAACACTCCAAACCCCCATCTTCCTCATATTACTCCTAACAATTTTATACCATGCCAGCTGCTATACCTCCAATCAGCTTCCACTTTCTACTCTTTACCATACTCCCACATGAAACCATCTCCTCCCTCACACAAATAATCATTTCTTTTGCATCTCCTCCTCCCTGTTTCAGCTCAACCCTCTGCACCTTTTTAATAAAATTATTTCCACTACTGCTAAGACATTTACTCTTAAACAAATAATAGACATCCAGAATGCCCATAATCCAAACCAAAACACACTAAAATAACTTCCTTCAATAACCTCACCTTAGCTGGAGACATTCACCCCAACCCCAGACCTAACCCACCCACAAATAACAATTACTATCCCCCTTCCTCTAACCTTTCATCCCCCTATAATACTCTTAATTTTTTCACATTCAATGCCCAGAGTCTCAACAACAAAGCACAACAGTTTCAAGAATGGCTAAGTCATAACCAACCTGAAATTGTAGCCATCTCTGAAAAATGGCTCAAACCTCACATCTCTGACTCTGAAATCCTACCCTCTGGATTTCATACTCTTAGATGTGATCACCCAGAGAAAAAAGGCTGAATCGTTGCATTAATCTATTCCAATCTACTTACCTTAAGTCCCCTACCAAACCCCATTCCTAAATTCACCAATGCAGAACTAACAGTCGGTCTATTAAAACTGAATAATTACAAAAGCCTCTGTATTATCGGCCTTTATATCCCACCTGGAAATAAGGTCTCAACTCCTGAAGACATACTCCAATGGATGTCATCTGAAATTAACCTTGAAACTTACATTCTAGGTGATGTACACTTCAACTGGAATAAAATCAACAGTCCCATACCCTCCCTGTCCATTAACCTCTTTAACTTTACTCAAGTAACCCACTTCATCACCAGACCCAATAAAACAAATCCCCCAGGATCCACTCTTGACTGGACTTAGTCACCCACCCAAATAAAATTACCAACTCTGGCACCATCCCTGACTCTATTAGTGACTACCTCCCAGCTTTCATTTTCCATGCAACCACCTCCCATCCACACCAACAGCAATATATTCAGACCCACAACCTTAGTAAATTTGACCCCAAAACCTTGTCTAACTATCTCAAACAAATGAATTGGAGCATTCTAAAAACCCTTCCACTCAATAAAGCCATAGACCACTTTAATTCTACTTTCCTAAACACTCTAAATTCCCTAGCTCCACCAAGGGAAAAAGAATAAAAACTATAACTGCCCCTTGGCTAACCAAAGAAACAAAGCAAATTATGCATCAGAGACAAATCCTGGAAGCTTTACCAAAGAATAAACTTCCCAAAACCCTTCTCCAATATACACAGCTCCGTAACTTTGCAAAAAAAAAAAACAAATCTTCAAAGACAAAAAATCCTACTACACTAAGCTCCAGTCCAGCCATCCCCAAAACCCTAGGATTTTTTGGAACTCCATAACCTCACTCCTCAACCCAGGGTCCAGAAATAACCACTGTCCAGACCCAAGTAAGTTTGACCTCAAATTAGCCTCACTATTCAACTCTTTCTTTATAGATTCAATATCCAACCTAACAAAAACCTTTCCCAACAATGACCCATCTCTCCTACATTCCACCTCATCTAAGTCCCAAAATAATTACCCCCCTAATTTGAATATAAACCTGCCTCCACTAAC
The DNA here is from genome assembly GCF_019279795.1 of Protopterus annectens. Lineage (NCBI taxonomy): Eukaryota > Metazoa > Chordata > Ceratodontiformes > Protopteridae > Protopterus > Protopterus annectens. The sequence goes on from NC_056732.1 coordinate 660,221,717, forward strand.
TACATAAAAAGACTTCTATCCAAACTTAAAACCTGCTCCAATGCACCTGACAACATCCCCTCTTCCTTTCTCAAGTCTGTTGCCAATGGTGTAGCTCTCCTAATTAGTATCCTATTTAATAGAGCCATAAAGAATCCTATGTCCCTAAACTGTGGCGTTCCATCTTTATTCTTCCTCTCCACAAGGGAGGCAAAAACAGTAACATTTTAAAATTCCGCACTATAGCTCTTCTCTCTCCAATCTCCAAAATCCTAGAAAAATGCATCCACCTCCAATCTATGCCTTTTCTGAATAAAAAACAACTTCTTATCCGTACCCAACATGGCTTCCGACCAGGACATAGCACCATAACAGCTCTACTCTCATTCTTAGAAACTGTCAATCAAGCCCAAGATTCTGGGAACTTAGTATCCACAGTACTCCTAGATCTCTCTAAAGCATTTGATAATTTCCCAAAAGCATATTCTAAGTCACCTCTCAAACTTAAATCTCTCCCAAAACACTCATTCCTGGTTCTTAAGATATCTGTAAGATAGATCTCAGGCTGTGAATTGGAAAAAAGGTACCTCACCTTTCTTACCCACCCCTACCGGAGTACAGCAGGGGTCCATCCTTGGACCAATGCTGTTTAATATCTTTATCAATAACTTTCACTCTGCTATTCCTAATGCCAAAGTCATCCAATATGCAGATGACTCTACACTTGTCTGCTCTGCCTCAAATCTCCCTGAACTCCTATCTAAAACTCAGACTGACTTCTCAACTACTGAAATCTGGATGCGCCAAAAGCACTTTTCTCTCAATGCTAACAAATCTAAAATACTACTATTTACACCCACAAAATCTTTCTCTTTTGAGAAAAATTCCTTCCAAGTCCTTAGCCAAAGCAACTCAAAGATCGAAGTTGTTCCTTTTGCCAAACTGCTTGGTGTAACTATAGACGAAGACCTCAAGTTCGACATCCATATTCAACAAAATATAAAGAAAACCCATTAAAAACTAGGTATGCTATACAGGAACAACCACTTCTTCTCTACTTCTACCAGGCATACTCTGGGCTCCTCTTACCTACTTCCTTCCCTTCTGTACAGCGCCCCACTACTAACTAGCATATCCTCTTCAATCACTTCCAAACCTGAAAGCTGTTATAACAAAATATCTAAATTTGCCACCAAAGCCAAACATTCCACTCATCACTGTTTTACCCTACAATATCAACTGGTTAGAATTCACACATTACCTGGACTTCCTCCAGCTCACTACAGATCATAGACAAATATTTAATCCAACCAAATGACCCGCTCTGACTAACATCCTTCCTCCATTCACCCCAAATAGAACTCTCAGATCTGAACAGCAAAACGTAATTACTGTCCACAAACCTAAACGTCCTGCTGGACAATCTCTACTCGCCTTCTTCTTAGGTAAGAAATGAAACTCTCTCCCTTCCACAGTAAGAACAATGTCAAACACAAACAAATTCAAAACTCAGCTTTACACCTACCTCTCCTCCAAATGGAAATGTAACTGCATTCTCCCTACCTACAACTCTTTAACAAAAGCCCCTGGGATGGTATCCTCCTGAGTTCCTAAGCACCTTATAGCTGGCTATATCCTTTTATAGCTAATTCCCATATGATCTCTCACACTCTGTAACTATTGTAAATAGCTTTTGACTTTTGACTTTAACTGTGTGAATTTGTTAAAATGTATCTGCGTGATATTTTTCCACTATGGGCAATATTGCTCACACTTTGTATTATTTGATATGTATTTGTACTTGTACTTTTACTTTTATTGGACTGCTATTTTTACTGTAATCTGTTTCATGTAACTTTTCTCCCCAGGCCTCCACTGAAAATGGGCTCTCTGGGCCCAGTGGACTTCCCCGGTAATCAAACTGGAAATAAATAAATAAATACATTTTCCTTCCAAACACCAAGGATTTACAAGCCAAACCACTAAGCATTTCATTGTTGAACATTGGAACATGTGTCAGTAGGCTGAGCATCACACATAGCAAATTGGAATACCATGTTATACACTTTTAGCGCATTTTGATATAAGTAGTGCTAATGTGTCTGCTAAGGAATCCATATGTTCTCAAGTTCGGCAAATGCAGTTGACAAGGCTGTGCATCTTTGTCACAAAATGGTCCATACAAGATTGAATTGGGCAACAATTCAGACATACATTGATAGCTTGACTTTTGCAGACATGGCTGGCAGTGGATACAATGGTGTTAAATTTAGAGCACAAAGGAGAGATTTTGAGGAATCCAGGATTTTTGTGGCACTTCTTATGAAGCACTACTGCCACAGGTTGCTGCAGGAGGATTATACCAGATTTCAGCATAAGGCTGAGGTTTGTAATCACTTGGCCAAAGCAGTCTGCAGTGCAACTGGAGTTCCATGCACTAGGGAACAATGCTATCACCAGTGACTATAAAAAACAGAAGCAGGATCTTTTAAGCCTATGGGAGGTGAATTTAGGACTGCAAGCATCTCTTACTTGTGTAAGTATACTGACCAATAATGTGTGATATGTCATTAATTATCTAGCAGCCAATGCAGTTATTCATTATGCTTTCATAAATATTTTTTTTTCTTTTTGTACTGTACAGCTGCAGATGAAACAGGAGTAAAGCAGGAGGCATACCAGGAGAGATTAACTCATCTAAGAGAAGCAGTATGACTTTGGTCCACATTCAAGCTTGACAACTATTTTTAGTACTTTAGTCAATAGCATCTTGAACAGGCATGCCTTAACATTGATATGAAGTATGCCTGCCTTCCCCAATAATTCTTGCTGCTTGCATTAGGCAATGAGAACAACAGCTTAACTCTATATGGGTTCAATACCCAGAAGCAGCAATTAATTTTATTACAGGATAATATTTCTAAAATAGTAACCGCAATACTATGTCAGGAGAAATTCTGATATGGTACTTGCAATTATCACATTCAGATGCATATATCCTATCCATTATTAATACCTTCACATCATATATGGATGCTACAAAGTAGTACAATATTAAATTATCATAATTGTTTATGTACTGCCAACCAAATCTATTGATTAAAAATTAATGTCACATGCCATGGTCCTAATTATCCCTTTTTATGTCTCTTCCCACCCTATGCCTTTATTGGGGGGTTATAATTATTAACATTTTGCTGTTTGCATGTCTTGCTGCTCAAAACAAAATGACCAACAGCAAAGACAGGTAGACTGACAACTGCGTCTCAGCCTGCCATACCTCTACAGATGGCAGCACAGGCACCCAGCACTTCAGTTTTACAACCTGCCAGCATTGCCTGCACAACCCCTGCCCTACCTATTCCACCTACATTGGGTAGTTCTGCTACAGCTGATGTTGCAGTGGTACCATCCAGGAGTAGTACCAGTGGTGGTAGTGATTTTGTCATCTGGCAGAAGCTGACATGGCTGGTGGAGGATATCATGGAGAGCAGCCTCACTGCATGTATCAGCAGGACTGAAAAGGTCCTGCTTCAGATTGCAAAAATGATGCCATGTCCAACACTGATCCAAGCAGCTGATACAGGAGACAGTAATGACTGTTCTGAGGGTGAGGACAAGATTCTCACTGTTCTCAAGTTGGATGTAGGTGTGCCCATGATGTCCCCTACCTATCCCCCATCATGGTATGTCCTGTATGTCTGCCCATGTCTCTTAACTTCTCCTACCTGTCTGACCCCCTTATGTCTAAGCACCTTCTCCATCATTCTTCTTTCTCCAAAAAAAAGAAAAAAGCAAACAAAAACAAAACAAAAAATGGGTACATGTCCATAAAAAATTACACCCTTAAGTAGCTCTCCATTTTTCCCATGGATCATCTTGACACAACTGATTTGGTCCAATTGGCTATACAACATTATTCTGTTGTCATCACCCATCCCTGGTATGGTGATTCTCCAAAGTAATGAAATACTTTGTACAATTCTACATTAATATTGTGAAGAAGTGACTACCTATGTTGCTCTCCTACCATCATCCTACAAATTCCTGTACTGCTTCCCCTGTGTCCTACCCTTTGATTGCCATCCCAGTTTTCAAAACTTTCCTAGCAACTTTTTTTTTCACACATTTAATCTGGTCAAAAAAATAGAATACCAGTAAAAAGTGGTTAAACACAAACAAAGCAAATACCAGGAAAAAAACTCAGTCTGGCACACTAGATCCAATAAAGGCACTCGATGAAAGTCACAATCCTAATCAAGTGCTTTCATTCCACACAGGGAACTTCATCAGAATGCATCACTATTACCATCAACCACTTAAATAGCACCATTAATTAAACTCATTTAGACTCTATTTGTCCCTAGTTAATTAATAGAGAGATCTATTGACCATTGCACCCGAAATACATGCTAACAGAATATAATAAAATTAAGAACCATTAATAAAAAAAACAAATACAATATTTGTTATTTTTAGTTGCACTCAATATTTAAAAAAATATATATATTTTTATATTCACCAATAATTTCATTATACAATCATTCATGAATACTCGATATTTCAAAGCTGTTTTTTTGAGGAAAGTTCAGTTACACCAGGGGGAGTACAGGCATCCATACTCAGCTGCCAAATAAGCTCTCTGTACTCGAGACTGGTTTCCCAGTCCCAACCCCTGTCAAACACTTTAACCTTCTCCAATACCCAGAACCTGAAACTAGCCTGAGTAAAAACTAAGGAGTGCTTATACAAAGCATTAGTTTCTTTCCCCTTACTAATCTCATACATGTGCTTATAGATCCTTTATTTTAATTTTCTCTTCATTTTACCCACATAATATGCAAAGCACATGACACAATACACCAAAAAAACACCACTTTGGTGTAACAACTATAATATCCATTTACTGTTAATCTTCCACATGTGTCCCAGAATCTTACTTCTTGCAAGTTCAAAATATATGGCCACTGCGGGCACATCCCACACCTAAAGGTACCTTTTCTACTATTATTCTCCTTAAAATATTTTGTACCTTCAAAATAGTTTTTCAGATGAGGACCCCTTCTGAACCCAAATTTTACTGTCCTTGAGAACACATCCAGGCTATTAGGCATACTTGAAAAAAGATCCCAATACCTCCAAATAATGTTTTTAACTTCCTGGGTATTCCTATGGAAATTGGTCACGAAATATAGTTCTTGGTCTTGACCTACATCTCATTTCATACCCATCAGGCATCCCAGATGTAGCCCATCCTGATTTCCACCAGAAAATGACCCATCGCTCATATTGTCTTCTCTGTGGGCCATTAAAGGAAGTTATCTTGTGCCCTACCCATTCAAGATGTCATTTTTGATAGAAATCACCAAATTGTGGTGGTAACCCCTAGCTACAAAAATTTCCTCAATAAAATTAAGTTCATTGACTAGGTAGTCCTTCAAAGTGGTCATACAGGTGGCCCTCACCATTTGCCCTTTAATGATGTTCCTTTTTTGAAAGAAAGGGTGATCACTATTGAAATGTAGATAAGAGTTAGAGAAATGTTCTTTCCTGTGTGAAGTAGATACATATCTACTGTGGGTCTATATTATAAACTCGAACGCTTACCTTATCTAATCCCTAAACGTTGACCCATCCTCATCGAACTGCATAAACACCAAATGCCCTAAACTGCAAAATTCAAAAAGTAGAACTGTCATACTTGTCCCACCCCACCACCCGCTACATACTAGCTACACAAACAAACTAAATAAGCCACATACATACACTAACCAAAACCCTATTCCTAACTCTAAACTAAACCCTACTTCTAACCCTACACTAAAATCTTACATATACCACCATGTATGCATTTAACCCGCACCCTAACCCTAAGGTCCTTAACTATTGCACACTTACCTTAAAAAGCTAAACCCAAAAAACTAAATAATCCACACACATACACTTAACAAAACCCTACACTAAATCTAACATACATTACCATCTATGCACTTACCTTAACCTGCACCCTAACCATAAGGTCCATAATTATTGCACACTTACCTTACGAAGCTATACCGCAGAAGGCCAACCATGATGATTTAACGTTTCTGGTTTTGTTCTTCTGGACGATCAATGTTTTCGTGGTTCGATGAGGACGGGTCGACGTTTAGGGATTCGATAAGGTAAGCGTTCAACTTTACAATATAGACCCTCTACTGTTAGTAACATCCTTCCGAATATTGACATCCGAAAAATGCATCTCTGTCAGTCCAACATTATGGCTAAATGCCAAAAATTTTGTAGTGTTGTTGATGTACTCAACAAAGACTTCTATATCATTCCTAGAACCTTTCCAAACGATAAAAATGTCACCCAGGTAATGATAGTATGCTCTTATATTATCAAAACATGGGGAAGAAAAAACAAAATGCTGTTTCCAATATAGTAAAACTATATTGGCAAATACAGGGGCACACAAGGCCCCCACAGCTACCCCATCTATTTGTTTGTAATATTCACCCTGGAAGAACAAGTAGTTATTTTAAGTACTAATTCCATGTTCTCCAAAACTAACCTGAAGTCTTGTTGGGACAAAAAAACAAAAACTGTGAGGGTCTCTTTGAACCAAGCTAAACCAATATCATAGGGTATAACACTGAAAAGATCTTTGATATCAATAGTTACAAACACATATTCAGAATTAAATTCAATTCCCCCTATTTTACTCAGAAAAATCCCATGAATCAGTAAGAATATGCTGATGTAGTCCATAAAAAGGCTTGAGTTTTTGTATCGACATAAATAGCCAAAAGTTGAGGTTTTCAACCAGCTGATGAAACAATAGGTCTTAAAGGGGGATTAGATATTTCCACCATCCTGCAAATTCCTATACTGCTTCCCCTGTGTCCTAACCTTTGCTTGCCACCCCAGTTTTCACAACTGTCCTATCAACCTCTTTCTCGCACATTTAATCTGGTCAAAAAATAAAATAACACACATGACAAGAAATGGCCAGTTGAGAAGCCTTCACTTTTTGTCCTTAGTGTTTGCATGGAACTTGGTGTCATGTGCCAATGCTCAGTGATGGTGAATGGCATTTCATAGCAGTGTTCACTTTGTACAAATGTGCTGTGCTGTATGAATACAGAGTAAATGCCACTACTCATTATAGCAGAGTGCTCCTCCAGTTACCTCCTGCTGTGCCTCTAGTATTGCTCCATCATATTACATTTTCATAGATTCATACTAGGCTAACTGCCCTTGTTGGCCATTTTCAGCCTAGCCAATTATCCCATGTGGGGATCAAACCCTGCACTTTGTGCTTGCAAGGTAAATACCTTAACCATTATGCCAACATCCCACAAGCATTAATAATTACAAAACCGTGCTACATACAAGGTGTCAGAATATTTTATCTTGAAGCGTACATGATGGCAAACACAACTGTGTTGATATTTGACCTCTGTCAATGAGTATTTGTTTGAACTGTAAGGTGATAACTTAATTTTTAAAGGCTTAAGTCACTCCCACTGGGAATTAAAGGTACACACTCAAAAGAGCTGTAATGGAGGGAATGAGTTAAAACATTTAGGCTGTTGGATGTAATGAACTAAAAGTCCATATGTGGTGTGTTGAGATAACTCCCACTGTTTGTAGATGAACGTTTTTGCATAGTGTCATGGGTTTGATTACAGCAGTATGTCAAATTATCATTTCATGACATTTTAGATTTCTATCATATACTCAACTACAAATTCCTGTATTTATTTCCAGTTACAACATTTCATTAACATATTGTTGTCGCCTCACAGCAAGAGGTTCTCCCGTTCGATTCTCAGCTGGAGCGCCTTCTGTGTGGAGTCTGCATGTCCTCCCTGCAGTCTAGTGGCGTTCGAAAGACATGCTTGAATGGGCGTGCCTTCGTTGAAGGCTGGGCATCAGGCTGGCACCTCGGCACCGTAAAAATCAACTGGCGATCATTAGTGGACCGGCGTTTTGCTGTGGCAACCCCTAACAGGGAAAAGCCAAAAGAAAGAAGAAGAAGCATTTGATTAGTGCAGCAGTAAAGCATTTGCAAAAACATACTACCCCAACAGGGAAACTTAATAAACCACCCTTATCCTACTTATGTCTCAATCTTGTTTCTACTCTCCTACCACTCCTTGCTATCTATGTCAAGCACTTTATTGTACAGAGTATGGCAGAGTCATAATGAGAAAAAAACTAAGAGTAACACACCATAAAGATTGTCCTAAATGTACCATATAAAATACTGTTGCTATTTCTCTTTCCATCTCTCCCTTTCTATTCACTCCTCCTGCAGTAAGTTGTTACTGTCCCTTCAATTGTGTGGTTTAAGCTATATGAAGTAGGAATTCCTTTCTGGTGTAATGAGATAATATTCAGAGCTGTAGACTAACTTTTGCATACTTTCAAGGGTTCTAATCCAGGTATTAGCAAACTGTTAGTGACAGTTTTAGTGCACTATTTTTATGTGTAGCTGTTGACTCTATATTGTTTTCAGCCACCATGATTGTGCTTCTGTCATAATCTACTTGATCGTGCCCCCTTTCCCCATGTCTATGTATCTTGCCCCGTTGGTGCCACCAGTTTTTATCCTCTGCATTTGTGCAATGTCTGGTGCCAAGCAGCCACTGTAATGAAAGCATACAGCTCTTGGTAAAATCTTGTGAGTTTTTGCCTTAGGTTATATAACTCTGGTACCCTTCATGCTACTGCTTAACCTCACTATGCTATAGACAGTCAGACTAATCTCCTCTTGAACAGGCTGAAGAGTTGAATGTACACCGCATATGATGTTCCACTTGCAAATGTTGTTAGTAAACATGCTGCCCAAATATTTTTGCCTTCATGACAATGTGTAAATCATTACACATAACATCTTAACATGACATATCCATGTTCTGCATTGGATCATTTGTTATGCTTCTGTCTGTAACGTAAACCCTAAGTAATGTTAAAATTGTCAGTAATGTGATGAAGTCTGATGCCTATATTCTCCCTTGCCTCATTGTTTTGTGACTGTCTATTCAAACCAGTAAAATTAAGGTTGTGAAGTAACATTTCCAGTGTAGTATATTAACATAATTCACATCTGTAAAATGCTTTTGGCATAGTGCTGTGTCTGAATGCAGAAATATGTGAAAGTCATATATAATGTTTTAATTGTATTACTATTATGTGTGTGAGAGTTGTCTACATATCTTAGTAACCCACCATTGTCCTGCATATGCCTCAGTTATGATTGTACTTTCCGACTGCTGTTTTCTCCCTACTGGAAACACTTGATTGTATATAGCATGACAGATTACTTATCAGGAAAAACATAACATTAACACACCCCAGGGATGTTAAAAAAAATGCCACAAAAATATAACATTCTTTGTGTGTCTCTGTCACTGTCTCAATGTCTCTATCTGCTCCCATGTCTGTATCATCACTTTTTACTGTTTCATATTTATTTGGTTAATGGATGCAATGTACATATTATGAGATTTTACTATTGTCATGAGGGCAATGAAAGTTAATTCAAACATTCTCCTTTGCTTCAATCTGTTGTCATATTTGAGCATTGTGAAGTAGGAATTCTTATGTGGTGAGATTATATAATACTCAGGTCTGTATATTTGTTTGGAATACTATCAAGGTTCAAATCCAGATGTATGCCAAAGTGTTCTTGAATGTTTTGTATGACTCCTGTGGGTGTAAGTGTTGGCTATACATTTTCATGACACACCATTATCCTGTTGCTATGTTGATATACTTGCTCCCTATTAGTGACGCTGTCTTGTACAGATCATGCCTGAATAATTATGATAATAAACCAAAGAGTAACAGCACAATACAAATATGTGCAGAAATTAACCATAAATGAATCTCTTTGCATTTATGTATGTGTTTCCTTGTCAATAACTGTCCATCTCTTCCTACCCCTTCTGTGTCATTAAAATAATGCTGATGTGTTTCATAATATACCTGTAGCATACATATAATGATTGAAGAACTGCAACTGTCATGACAAATATGTAAATCATGACACATGACCTTAAAACATATCTGTTCTGTATTCCATCAGATTCAGACATGGATGTATGTGTATATCGCTTATTTGCATGAAGGTCGGCACCGAGCACCACAGAGTACTGCTTATTCCCATTCTAAATGCAACACCGCAAGATATGACAACAAATGTGGCAATACTTTACCATCAGCAGCACAAATTATCTTGCCAGTATTGTGCTTCAGGAAGAGAGTTAAAAAGATTACAACAGTTATGTGAGTAGGTTGTACAACTTTTGTGTATTCGTTACTACAATTTTGAAACCACGATTTCGGTATTTCACAGTAATGGTGACTCAATTAATTTAATCTGTTAATGCATGTCTGCACTGCAACAGTTATGCTTCCAATGGTGAGTAACCTTTTAACAGATAATCCATCACCATTTTTCAGAAGTGCAATGTCATATTTAGGAAATGTTTGTTTGTATTGTCAATGCACATTCTGCAAGCATACGCCAAAACAACTGACAGTGACACACTAAATGGTTGCTATTTGCATGCAATCTTTCCAGGATCAAATGTCATGAATTCCTGATTGACAATCTACTATTTTAAAACTGTGATTGGCTATGACACCCCATACTGTGAAACAGGTATGCATCCTTCAAGGTGATGCAATGCAGATGAATGGCACTATATAGATATTAGCAGAGAAGTATGCAATTACATGGAACAAGCACAGTGATGCTAATGTTGGTCTGTCTAGACATATGCATTTGTCCCAAAACCTGTGATGCAGTTGATGTTCAAAACAATGACATTCTGATACTTACAAATGTGTAGTTTACCTTAATTAAAATCAAACTTCTTCAGCGATGCTTGTGATTCATATTGTGTTCTTTAGATTGTATAACTAGAAAGGTTGGTGGTTCTAATCTGACAGTAGTGAGTGTGTGTGTGTGTGTGTGTGTGTGTGTGTGTGTGTGTGTGTGTGTGTGTGTGTGTGTGTGTGTGTGTGTGTGTGTGTGTGCGTGTGTGCATGTGTGTGTGTGTATAGTTCTAGTGAGAGCAAGCAAAGCCACAGCAGCAGATATGCTGTGTCCACTTACATGTAGGAGAAGAATTTAACTTTGGACACAGCTCCCTCTGCAATTTTTCCCACTTTTACCACAGGCATCTTCTCTGAATCACACTGATGAGGTCATCATATCAGAAGTGCACTCTATTACCTTCACAGTCAGACTTCTCTGGCATTTGCAGCTAATACTGTGTTCTCTAGATTTTGTAACTCAATAAAAAGGAGAATCAGATCTCAGCATGGTAAACTAGTGTGCAAGGCTATACTATTAGCTACATATAGCTTCCTGAATAGACATGCTGTATTGACAATCACTCCAGGGAAGATTTTAACTGAGAAGAGTATCCCTCTATCCCCTTATCCCACTTTTACCACAAACATCTTATCGCAATACATTGATGAGGTCATGGTGCACTGTCTACCCTTCAGAGTCAGGCTTCTTCTGGGGTGCTTGAGACTAATACCGTGTTCTATAGATTGTGTAACTAGATAGATAGGAGGTTCAAATCTCCCAATGGTGAATTTGTGTGTGTGTGGCTTCAATGTCAAGTATGCATAGCTTTCTAAACTGAGGTGTTATATCTTCTCCTGGGAGACGATTCCCCATCTCCATATCCAACTTTTACCACAAACACCTCCTCTGTAACACACTAATAAGGACATCATTTGATAAGAGCACTCTGTCAGTATTTCTTGATTGATTGATTGATTGATTGATTGATTGATTGATTGATTGATTATCATTTGTTAACCAGTTTGGTCCAGCTGAGCCAAAGGCCTGTTTTCAGTGGAGACCTGAGGAGAAAAGCTCCAGTTACAATTATAGTCATTCAAGACAAAAAATTACATCACAAATGGCATATACAAGAATATATACAACAAAGTGAAGTTAACTAATCTAACAGTTTTGTACAGGTTTTTGTGTATATCTATACAGTAAGAGCAAGTCACTCTGGATGCAAAGGAGTATTTAGAAAAAAAAAGCAGGGTGTTGGTATGCAGTAGTATTGGCACTATTGGGGAGAGAGAAAATGAGGAAAGAGAAGGATACAAGAGAAGTAGGTAGATTAAGGAGGAGGGTAGCTAGAATCAGGTTGGAGCTTGGCAGGGACAGGACCAGGTGTTTTATAAATAGTGTTTAAGTTCAAGTTTGAACTGAGACTTATGAGGGATATTTCTTATATTATATGGAAGGGAGTTCCAGAAGTGCGCTACTGTTAATTCAAACATTCTCCTTTGCTTCAATCTGTTGTCATATTTGAGCATTGTGAAGTAGGAATTCTTATGTGGTGATATTATATAATAATCAGGTCTGTGTATTTGTTTGGAATACTATCAAGGTACAAATGCAGATGTATGCCAAAGTGTTCTTGAATGTTTTGTATGACTCCTGTGGGTGTAAGTGTTGGCTATACATTTTCATGACACACCATTATCTTGTTGCTATGTCTAACTACTATTTGTATAGTGATTTCCCAATATTTTTTGTGGGTTTGTAGATGTCCAGAAGATGTTTGTCAGATGTATGAAGCTGATGTTGGGGGTTGTATAGTGCTACAATATTAGAGATAGAGGGGCAGGAAGTGGGGCTATAAAGAACAGAGTGTTATATGCAGCTGTGGAAGGAGCAGTTCCTTGGAGAATTCAGACCATTGCAAAGACTTTAGGGTAAGGCAGTGGTGAGATTTATAGGGGAGACTGGAAACCAGCTTAGCTACTTTATTGTAGGTTTGCTCTAGTTTGCTGAGAAGAGATGACTGGAGGATAATAAGAACAAAACAGTGTAAAAAACTTCTCTGTGTGGAAGATTTTCAGTCCATATATTTCTAGTTAATCACTGTATATTAATCAGATCAGACAATAGTAGTAGAAGTAGCGAACGTAAACTTGTCAAGTCAAAAAGTAATAATAGAAAATATATAATGCTATAGCATTACTAAGTATTCAAAAGTAATCCAAGCAAGGCAGGCAGTCTGTTTCCAGTCGAAAATCCTTTATCAAGTACACAGACAAGCGATCCAAGTAAAACAAAAATAGAGTAATAATTTCCTCACAAGCTTTCTAAATATATATATATACTTTTTATCAGGCATGGGAGTGGTTTATTGTGCTGTAAAACAAAGTGTTATTGGTACACATGTTAAATTCACATCCCTTCCCCCATCAGTGTGACATTCGAGCTGGTCCTGCCCTACCTAGTAGCTGTCATAATAATATATAGCCCTAATGTACTTTAATGGTACATCTTATTTAACCAAATTATTAAGTAGATTATTAAGTCTGTGATTTTATACAAGGTAATATACTACAAGACTGGAAATATATCAACCTTAGTTCATTTTGCGATCAAAAATTATATATAAATATATACATATACATTTTGCATGTAAAAATCAGTTTCTATTTTCATAACCTATTGTTAACAAAGATCGCTTTCGTCCTTCTAGACTTCTTCAGGTCTGTGTACAAGAACCCTAAAAACCTATATAATTGTATAATTAGTTAGTATTGTTATTACCATTATTTTGAATAAAGTGGAAAAAAAGAGAACCAGAAAAAAATAAAAATAAAAAAAAAATATTTGATGGAAACAAAATATACACTTAAATTTCAAATGATTTAAAATAGTATTTAAAACCAATTTGTAGAAAAAAATAAAATAAAATAAAATTAGTCATGTAAACAATGTGGCAATTTTCTAAGTTCCAGTGCACTTTTAATTGAACAGTATTAGTTTAGTCCAGGCTTTCTAAAAGAGCTCAGCTTTAATTGCCACATGAGTTCATGTTTCTCCAGAATATTCAGGATGTCTCCTTCAAGATCACCCATGTCTATTCGATCCAGGATCTGGAACTTAAAACCTGTGTGTCTTTTATGTAGAGAAAGGTGTTTGGCTAGTGCATTATTTTTACATCCAGAGCGGATTTCTGACAGATGACATGAAATCCTTTGCTTCAGTTTATTTACAGTCTTGCCCACATAGAATGCATCACATTCATTGCACTGTGCCCTGTAAATTACTTTTTTAGTGTTACAGTCACCCCCTGCACTGGTTTTAATGATCTTCTTTAAATAAGGGCAATAAAAACTATCACCTTGCTGTATAAATATACAAAATGTACAATTAGTTTCACATCTTTTAGTGCTTTTGTCACATGGTCTAGGTTTAAATTCAACAAAACTTCTAATATTCCTGGCCTTCCTATAAACAAATGATGGGGCTTCACCTAAGATGTTAATCAGAAAAGGGTTTCCTGTGACAATGTCCCAGTTTTCTTCAATAATATTTTTGATACTGTGATAATCCAAAGTGTATGTCAGGATGCAGCTATTTTTGCATTTGTTATTCTCTGTGGGATTACTTAACATTTTTCTACTGGGGAGGTTGAACGGAGGTGCTTCAGTCCTTTTCAGTTCTATAATGGGTTCCAGGATGTTTTTTAACATCTGACTTTCATAGCCTCTCACTAGAAAATCATTCTCTATGTTGTTCAGGTTTCTCAAAAATGGTTCCATCTCTGTGGTAATTCGAGCTAATCTATAGCCTTGGGATTTCACTACATTATACTTGGTTTTTGTAGGATATAGACTTTTATTGTGCAGTAATAAGTTAACCCTCGTTGGTTTTCTGAATAGATCAGTGGTGATTCTGTTATTGTTGGTGTCCTTGGAAATCTGCATATCTAAGAAAGTGGTTGAAGTACAGCTATGGGAAGAGATAAACTTCAGAAAGGGGGTTGTTTGATTGAGGTAAGTGATAAAATCTCCAAGCTGCAAGGTGTCACCTTCCCACACAATAAAGACATCATCAATAAAACGTAAATAGCATGTGATATGCTGCATGTAGTCTGTGTTGTTTAACACAAAGTCCTCCTCCCATTTGCCCAGGGCTATGTTAGCTATGCTGGGAGCCATGGCAGCCCTCATTGCTATACCAGTTTTTTGTTTGTAGTGTTTGCCATTGAAAGTAAAGAAATTGAAGTCCAGTACAAGATTAATGAGCTTGCTTAACATTTGCAGTTGTGCCTGTGTACCCTGATTATGTTTCTTAAAAGACTCCATAGCTGCTGTTATACAGTAATTGTGAGGGAGCACTGTGTACAAGGATTCCACATCAGTAGTTACCAGAATATTGTCAGCTTCCACTGTAATGTTTTTTTATTTTCTTCAAAAAATCCATTGAATCTCTTATGTATGACTTATTCTTTTCTGCTAGAGGTTTCAGCAAGTAATCAAGGTAAATGGCTGTGGCTTCAGTAAGGGAACCTCCACTTGCTACCACCGGTCTATAAGGTGGGTCTTCTCTGTTCTTGTGTGGTTTTGGTATTCCAAACAAGTAAGGGCTCCATAAATAATTATAAAGATTTTCAGTGATAAGTTTTTCTTCCCATAATGTGGTGAGATTAGTGTTCCATAAATCATATGCTCTTTTTATGTCATCCATGGCAAATAACTCATAAAATGGCAATTAAAGCTGAACTCTTTTAGAAAGCCTGGACTAAACTACTACTGTTCAATTAAAAGTGTACTGAACTTAAAAAATTGCCACATTGTTTACATGACTAATTTTATTTTATTTTTTTCTACAAATTGGTTTTAAATACCATTTTAAATCATTTGAAATGTAAGTGTATATTTGTTTCCATCATCATACATATATTTTATATTATATTTTTTATTTTATTTTTTTTTTTTTTATATTTTTTTTTTTTTTTTTTTTTTATTTTTTTTCTGGTTCTCTTTTTTCCACTTTATTCAAAATGATGGTAATAACAATACTAACTAATTATACAATTATATAGGCTTTTAGGGTTCTTGTACATAGACCTGAAGAAGTCTAAAAGGACGAAAGCGATCTTTGTTAACAATAGGTTATGAAAATAGAAACTGATTTTTACATGCAAAATGTATATATTTATATATAATTTTTGATTGCAAAATGAACTAAGGTTGATATATTTCCAGCCATGTAGTATATTGCCTTGTATAAAATCACAGACTTAATAATCTACTTAATAATTTGGTTAAATAAGATGCACCATTAAAGTACATTAGGGCTATATATTATTATGACAGCTACTAGGTAGGGCAGGACCAGCTCGAATGTCACACTGATGGGGGAAGGGATGTGAATTTAACATGTGTATCAATAACACTTTGTTTTACAGCACAATAAACCACTCCCATGCCTGATAAAAAGTATATATATATTTAGAAAGCTTGTGAGGAAATTATTACTCTATTTTTGTTTTACTTGGATCGCTTGTCTGTGTACTTAATAAAGGATTTTCGACTGGAAACAGACTGCCTGCCTTGCTTGGATTACTTTCAAATACTTAGTAATGCTATAGCATTATATATTTTCTATTATTACTTTTTGACTTGACGAGTTTACGTTCGCTACTTCTACTACTATTGTCTGATCTGATTAATATACAGTGATTAACTAGAAATATATGGACTGAAAATCTTCCACACAGGAAGTTTCTTACACTGTTTTGTTTTTAGACCCACTACACTTTATTGGGTTGTTTTGAGACTTCGGGGATACCACAGAGATTACTTGTTTTTTGAGGATAGTAAGAACAAGACCAGCATACAGAAGACAAGGTAAGAAGAGTGTTTAGAGGAGGGAGAAAGAAAGTTATCATTACCGTACGGGAGGCCAAGTTTTTGGTGGGTTTTCTTTATGCATTGATTGATATGTATATCGAATTTTAGTTCATCATCAATGGTGACACCAAGTAACTTAGTATGTGGTTCTGGTCTGATGATGGTATTATTAAGGGAGGTGATGGAGAAAGAGGATTTGTGTTTTGCCAGTGTTTTAGGAAGAAAAAGTAGAAGTTTATTTTTTTTAGGATTTAAGATTAGTTGGTTATCAGTGATCCAGGTTTCAATGGAAGAGAAAGTGTTTTGGGTAAGAGAAAGGAGCTCAGGGATACTGCGAACAGCGGTAATAAGGGTGGAAACATCAGCATATTGTAAGAGCATTGAGAGGTTAGTAGCAGAGTGCAAGTTGTTAGTAAAGATATTGAACCAGAGGGGACCCAAAATAGAGCCTTGGGGAACACCAGTGTAGACAGGCAGAAATGGGGAGGTGACAGTTTGCCAGCATATAGATTGTAGTCTATTAGATAAGTAACTAGAAAACCAGGCTATAGAGGGGTAGAGAGGTGAAGGTCAGAAAGTTTAGTTAGCAGTTTAGAATGGGAGACAGTATCAAAAGATTTCTTCTGTGGTGCGTGTGGTTAATGTTATGTTCTCTAGGTCCTATAACTAAATAGGTAGGAGGTCCAAGTCCAACATTGCTTAACCAGTGTGACTCTGGGTACTGTCATCTACATTTGGCTCCATGACAACACCTCTTATGTAAACTTCCACTTATATGACATATTTTCACAGGCAGAGGGCTACCCTATGCATTTCTATTACCCCCAGCCAGTACCCAGTTTTGGAGACATAATGGTTACATCATGCTTTCAGAAAGAAAACTAGATCACAGTTGCATTATGACTTATGCTGTAGTGCTGATTGTTGATACTGCACTCTCTATACTGCATAACTAAAGATGAATGAGGTTTGAATCCAACAACGATCAACTACTGTAATTATGTTTGTCTATCATGCTGTGTAGAAAAGGCTTCTAATGCATATAGTATGTGTAGCTGTGTAGTGTTACTGTGCTCTTCAACCACCTTACCTGTTTAAACAATGGTGATGTCATCCATTCAAATGTGTACTGTTACATCTGTAAATCAACATCTAATGTGGCATTTAATTCAGGCAGTGTTCATACCTACTGATTTCAGGTAGTCTGTTCAAATCCAACTATTATTCTTTAGATTCACTCAGTATGACTGTAAATGTGCATGTAGGTAACAATGTTGTCACCCAGCTACCAGCTGTGTACATGTATAGCTGCACATTCATATTACAAGAATTTCTGCTCATTTTTCACACAGAAATGCTTTACTGGATAACAATGATGCCATTGAATGGCATATGGCTTTCTCAACAGAACTAATAAGGCATTTCTTGTGGTCTGAAGAAATGAGGCAATGTTCTGTATGCTGTTGCTTTAGTAAGGCATATGCTCGAATCTGTGATTATCCACACATTGTACATGATTGCCATTCTTCCATTACAGTGACGACTGCATTACACATCATGTCTGATTGGGTATACCTAGCAGCCAGCAATGTTGTATGAAAAATTGACATACAGTAAAACATTTTTAAAAAAATCACAGGCACGTTTATTCATTGTGGCAATAATAGGATGTCACAGCTTCAAATACCCAAATATCTCACAATTTTAGCAACGCTTGCTCATTCTTCATAATATTAGGTAGCTTCTGTCATCACATAGTCAGGTGTTCAAAACCCTCACTGACTGACTGTAAGCACCATTTGTCATTATGCATGAATGATATCCAAAACTGTTATAATTTGTACAATTACAGTAGCAGAAGTCTCCCCCACCCTTTTTTTCTCATACAAATTGTTTGCAACACAATCATATGATGAAATGACTTCACATAGATGGAGTCTCACAGCTGTGATAACGCTTCCACTGTGACGCATATGATTTATATTCATGTTGCTATAATTGAATTTACATAGCTTGCTGTTCAATTCCAGTAAAGGGCAACATTAAATGAATGTACTGACATTACACAAACAATACTGCATCAAGCTTTTATTCTCACTTGTTTCTATGTAGAAAGAAATTTAGACTCATTTCATAATTTCATGCCAGTAAAACAGTTCTTCTGTGAATGTTGTGGTGTGAGTGTTCCTGTGGCACATGTATTCGGTAATGAGTTGTGTAGTATATCTAGACAGATGAAGCATGTCTTGATTGTGGGAGAATGTTGTTGTGCAAAACAACAGGAACAGCTTCTTTGGGCATAAAATATTGATATTGCACTGCCCACGTTTGTCTCCACATTAACATAGTTACCTCCCTGTCACATACCTTTCAACTGTACAGATTTTTGTAGACTGCCCAGGTTTATGCCTCATATTTTTTGCCCATTTTTCACAAAATTGTAGTTTTCTGGCAAATTATTGGCAAATCATTAAAGGTTGAAGTTAGAAAATAATGACAGACTTTTGAATTTCAGACCATACTCTTCAGAAAATTCATGCTAATGCAAAACCTGTTACTCTATCAACTTTCTAAATTTGTAATAGCAATATTTAAAAATTGTCCCTATTGTGGGGGCTTTGTCCCACTTTTATTTATCCAGATTTCTTGCTCTAAGAGGTTAAGAGGTATGCCTTGTCATCATTCTGACAAAATCATATTGTACTAATTATCCTCAATTGTCCTTTCTCACTTCACACAATTTCATTTATCTGTGACAAGATCCACTGCTGTGTCCTGTGGCAGATGCAATCAATATACAGTTCTGTAGAGTATGTTGTATGACAGGCAAGGGTTTGAATCTGGTAACATCTGTCTGTCACTTAGCTGCATCAGACAGAATGGGGCTTAGGCATATGAAGTTTTTATGGCACAGTCAAAAGGCAACAGTTTTAAGACATCACCCACCAAGGTAGGGGATCCATACCCATTACAATAGGGAAATGCTGTACAAAAGGAAGCCCTTCAAGTGTGTTTGTCAGGACTATTTCTATGGCATCACAGTTTGATATGCTTCTTCCTGATATTTGTTCTGGCATGTCTTCAGGTCTGAAGAAGTAGATGTTGAGTATGTTGTTCACAGGCATTACTTAATTTTCAAATAAGAAGTTCTGTATTGCATGCCTTTCTACAAACATTTATGTATAACTGCCATTATATTTTTCATACTGTAAGTCTTTATAGGACATGAGAGTGTGCACAACATTTCATACTGTCTGGCATGATGCAAGATCATCATAAAGTGTGATTGGGCCTATGTTAGGACACTTTCTCATGAGTGTGAGTTGTTTACATGCTGCTCTGGTAATGTTCACTGTAATTTCTTGTGAGCATGCCCAGTATAATCATGTACTAGAAGTGCTCCATTTATGAACAGATTCATTCAACTTCTGAAATGATATCAGCTGTTTGTGGTCATTTGTCACTTGTGTATTCGAGTCGTATTATATTGCTGTTTAGGATTCACATAAATTGTACATGTTTCAAGTTAATATACCCCTATGGTTGCCAAATGTCAACAAATGACAAAACATGTCCCTTTCTGATTTGCATGACACAGCAGCTGTAAGGGTTATTTATTCTTGTTTAGACATGATGAAGTGGGGAATACATTCTGTTTATCCTGACATAATCAAAAATAATGTTTATTGCAGAAAATTAAGCTATGAGATGCTAATACATCATTATGTTACTTTACACTGTAGCCCAGGCTGAGCCTGTAAATGGTCATTGCTTCATTTGTGCTCTAGTTCAGTAAACTAATTTAAATAAATAAATAAACAGTATAAGTCAGTGCATTTCTTTATGACAGTACCAAGCTCGGATAAATGAGGAGGGTTGCGTCAGGAAGGGCATCCGGTGTAAAACTTTTGCCAAAAGACATATGCGGGCAACAATACAGTTTTTCATACCGGATCAGTCGAGGCCTGGGTTAGCAACAACCACCATCAGTACTGTTAGCCAACAGGATGCTGGCAGAAATTGGGCTACTGTTGGCTGAAGCAGAAGAAGAGGGGGAAGGCATGTCCGAAGGCAGGAAGAGATGTGGAAGGTTAGGAGTCTGGTGGTGAGGGCAGGAACTTTGAATGTTGGTAATATGACTGGTATAGGGAGAGAGCTAGCTGATATGATGGAGAGAAGGAAGGTTGATATACTGAGTGTGCAAGAGACCAGATGGAAGGGGAGTAAGGCCAGATGTATCAGAGGTGGGTTCAAATTGTTCTATCATGGTGTGGCTGGGAGGACAAATGGGATAGGTGTTATCCTGAAGGAACAGTATGCCAAGAGTGTTTTGGAGGTGAAAAGCGTGTCGGATAGAGTGATGTTTATGAAGCTAGAAATTGATGGTGTAATGATGAATGTTGTTAGTGCATATGCTCCGCAAGTTGGGTGTGCGATGGATGAGAAAGAAAAATTTTGGAGTGAGTTGGATGAAATGGTGGAGTGTACCCAAGGGTGAGAGACTGGTGATTGGAGCAGATTTCAATGGGCATGTTGGTGAAGGGAACAGAGGGGATGAGAAAATGATGGGTAGGTGTGGTGTTAAGGAGAGGAATGCAGAAGGTCAGATGGTAGTGAATTTTGAGAAAAGGATGGACATGGCTGTGGTGAATATGTGTTTTAGGAAAAGGGAGGAGCACAGGGTGATGTACAAGAGTGGAGGAAGGTGCACACAGGTGGATTATATTCTATGCAGGAGGGCCAGTCTGAAGGAGATTGGAGACTGTAAAGTGGTGACAGGGGAAAAGTGTAGTTAGGCAGCATAGAATGGTGGTCTGTAGGATGATGTTGGTGATCAAGAAGAGGAGGACAAGTGTGAGAGCAGTGCCAAGGTTCAAATGGTGGAAGTTGAAAAAGGGTGATTGTGAGGTGGAGTTCAGGAAAGAGTTAAAACAGGCACTGGGGGGGCAGTGAAGAGTTACCAAATAGCTGGGTAACTACAGCAGAGATGGTAAGGGAGACATCTAGAAAGGTGCTTGGTGTGACATCTGGACAGAGGAAGGAGGACAAGGAGACCTGGTGCTGGAATGAGGAAGTACAGGAAAGTATACAGAGGAAGAGGTTTGCAAAGAAAAAGTGGGATTGTCAGAGAGATGAAAAAAGTAGACAGGAGTATAAGGAGATGTGGCGCATGGTAAAGAGAGAGGTAGTGAAGGCTAAGGATAAGGCATATGGAGAGATGTATGAAAGTGTGGACACTAAAGAGGGAGAAAAGGACCTGTACCAATTGGCTAGACAGCGGGACCGAGTTGGGAAAGATGTGCAGCAGGTAAGGGTGATAAAGGATAATGAGGGAAATGCACTCACAAGTTAGGAGAGTGTGTTGAGCAGATGGAATAAGTACTTTGAGCGGCTGATGAATGAAGAGAATGAGAGGGAGAGAAGGTTGGATGATGTGGTGATAGTGAATCAGGAAGTGCAACGGATTAGCAAGGAGGAAGTAAGGACAGCTATGAAGAGGATGAAGAATGGAAAGGCTGTTGTTCCAGATGACATACCAGTGGAAGCATGGAGGTGCTTAGGAGAAATGGCAGTGGAGTTTTTAACCAGATTGTTTAATGAAATCTTGGAAAGTGACAAGATGCCTGAGGAGTGGAGAAAAAGTGTTTTGGTACCGATTTTTAAGAATAAGGCTGATGTGTAGAGCTGTAGTAACTAGAGAAGGATAAAACTGATCAGTCACACCATGAAGTTATGGGAAAGAGGAATGGAAGCTAGGTTAAGAAGGGAGGTGATGATTAATGATCAGCAGTATGGTTTCATGCCGGGAAAGAGCACTACAGATGAGATGCTTGCTATGAAACTGTTGATGGAGAAGTACAGAGAAGGTCAGAAGGAGTTGCATTGTGTCTTTGTGGACCTAAAGAATGCATATGACAGGGTACCTAGAGAGGAGTTGTGGTATTGTATGAGGAAGTCTGGAGTGACAGAGAAGTATGTAAGAGTGGTACAAGATATGTACGAGGGTAGTGTGACAGTGATGAGGTCTGCAGTGGGAGTGACTGATGTATTTAAGGAGGAGGTGGGATTACATCAAGGATCAGCTCTGAGCCCTTTCTTATTTGCAATGCTGATGGACAGGTTTACAAACGCGGTCAGACAGGAGGCCCTGTGGACTATGATGTTTGCAGATGATATTGTGATCTGTAGTGAGAGTAGAGACCAGGTGGAGGAGACCTGGAGAGGTGGAGATATGCTCTAGAGAGAAGAGGAATGAAGGTCAACAGGACTAAGACAGAATATATGTGTGTGAATGAGAGAGAGGATAGAGGAATGGTGAGGATGCTGGGAGTAGACCTGGCGAAGGTGGATGAGTTTAAATACCTGGGATCAACAGTTCAGAGTAATGGTGACTGTGGAAGAAAGGTGAAGAACAGAGTACAGACAGGGTGGAGTGGGTGGAGAAGAGTGTCAGGAGTGATTTGTGATAGACGAGTACCAGTCAAAGTGAAAGGGAAGGTCTACAAGAGGGTAGTGAGACCAGCTATGTTGTATGGGTTGGAGACAGTAGCATTGACAAAAAGGCAGGAGTCAGAGCTGGATGTGGCAGAAGTAAAGATGTTAAGATTTGCACTGGGTGTGATGAGGATGGACAGGATTAGGAATGAGTATATTACAGGGTCAGCTCAGGTTGGATAGTTTGGAGACAAAGCCAGAGAGGTGAGATTGCATTGGTTTGAACATGTGCTGAGGAGGGATGTTGGGTATATTGGGAAAAGGATGCTAAGGATGGAGCTACCAGGTAAGAGGAAAAGAGGAAGGCCTAAGATAAGGTTTATGGATGTGATGAGAGAGGACATGCAGGTGGTTGGTGTGACAGAGCAAGATGCAGAGGACAGGAAGAAATGGAAACAGATGATCCGCTGTGGCAACCCCTAATGGGCGCAGCCGAAAGTAAAAAAAGAAAAAGAAGAAGATCCTGTCATTAGGGTTGCATGCTGTCAGTCTCCATTTGCCTACTGTGAGAATCTAAGCAAGTTACTTTACCAGTCAGTGTTGCTGAGCCACCTCTGACAAGAGACCTGTGCCCTGTTGGTTTACTTGGCTAACAAATGAATAGAATATTGCAAATCAATAAAGGTATGTTATAAATTTATCTCAGAACAGTAGTAAATATTTCCTGATTGTTATTTTTCTTTAAAAGCAAACTATACAGACTTCTGCATGTCATTCTGCTCATTAAGTTGCATAGCTTCCAGCCATCTGCTATACTTGTAATAGGGTTATGCTTAAAGTAATAATACTGTCTTTGGCAGAGAAAAACATTGCCACAGTACATAAAAGGATCATATTTTTTATGAAATGAAATCAGCAAAAAGACACATATACACACAACACACACACACACACACACACACACACACACACACACACACACACACACACACACACACACACACACACACACACACACACACACACTCACTGTGAACTGTTAATGGCAAGAGGGGTACCAGTCTTACAAAGCAATGAGGATTATTATACAATAAATAAGTAAATAAATATCACAGGTTCTACCCAAAATAAAAGTTGTATGACTTAGCAAAACTTCACACCAAGTACCTCTAACATAGTCCAATGTAGATAGGTTATAGTCTCTTTCTCTCTAAGCCCCTTAGTAGCTCTCTTTTTAGGATTCTTATAACAGGAAGGAGGTCAATCTTCATCTTAGTGCCTTCTTCAAGTACTCTTTCTCTTCTGCTGCCTCTCTCTTTTTTCCAGAGCTCCAACTCCATACATAAAATAAACTCTAGGAAGGACAAACAGCACATTGCAATGGTTTTTTTTCCACCTGCCTTTTATACAGCTTTAATTGCTCAGTTACATAAACCTGATCTGGCAAATGCAGCAAAGTTTTTTTCTTATTTACTGACCTTGGTAAAGAAACATTTTACTTAAACTAAAGACTTTATTTAAAGCGAATTCAGTATAACTATTCTATGCACACTATTTAAATCTACATTCACAAACTGTTGTTTAATTGTACTTCACAAAATGGCAGGATCAATTATGTTGTCTTTCAACTGTCCCCATAGCTTGAAGCCTTTACATTCCTTTTTTTTTCCATAATAAATCTTTATTGTTATATTATTTTCATACACAAGTAAAAACAAACACAAAATTTTAAAAGAAAAAATACAAAACAAAAGACTACTAACTAATATCACTAACTATCACACCAAACAAATATACAATATTTACAAGAATGCTTCCATGTAAACATTAAGAATAGAGAAAAAAACAAAAAGTAGTTAATAACATTTCCAGTAATATACAGTTTAAATACCAATTCTCTCCAAACAAGTATATAAATGAGAATACCTTCAAGTTAAAAGTGTTATGCTAATATAATATTAAATATCTGTTCCCAAATTTTTGGGTTATTAATGTTTTTATTATTCGGACTTAAGAGTAGTTTATGAGCTAATATATGCCTTGTTGCCAAAACTCTAAAGCTTTCTCAAGATGTTTTAGATGGGTCTAAATTATTAGTGGCTATATAAAGCTTAATTAACAGAAAAATATTAATATATATAGTACTTTGTGATCTAGGGAGTTCTTTTGGAGGAATATGTAAAATCGTAAATTTCCATGACAACGTTGTACTTTGGTAACCCATCTTCTGAAGTTGGATCTTAAGGGAATTTCAATGCTTAAATATGCATTTACAGCTCCAGAACATATGAAGAAGATCAGCCGGTTGATTTTTACAGTATGGACAAGTTGGAGAGTTTTTAGAATTAAATTTATGCAGGGTAAGGCGTGTATAATATGCATTATTCCATATCATCAACTGGGTATACATCAATTTTGAAGAGAAGTAGATTTGATAGTCAGGTCAATTGCTTTTAACATCTTACTTTTGTCTGTCACTAAAATTTTCTCTTCCCAATAGTTGGATAACAGAATTTTATCATGAAATTTAAAGTCTTTAATTAATTTATTTGTTGTTGTTATATATTTAATATCCTGTTGGAGGGCTTGCCACAACTCAAAGCATTTATTAACATTTTCATCTTCAGGTTTAAAATTTATAAAGTAGCTCATAGCAAGTTCTCTAATTTGTCTCAAAATAACAAGATCATTTTTGGGTAAGTTAAATTCTTGTCTTATTTGATTGGCCGAGCGGTCCAGATATTTGTATATATCAATCAAAGTTAAATTAACTATCAGTGGAAACTTTTTAAGATCAATTAATTGATTGTTCAATTTTAAATTAGGATTCATATGAAAGGGTTGAAAAAACATCACATACTGACCCAGATCCAAAGATTGAAATAAATATTGTATAGATAATATGTTAGTTTTAATGTGTTCAATAATCCCATAAATTTTCAAAGTATCTTTACCTAAAAAGGGTATTGCTTTAGGATTAATGTTTAACTTTAAAATATATTTATAATTCAAAATCACCCAAGTTGGTGTCCACTTAGTAGTAGTTATATCATAGTTGGCAATTCTTAGAATTCTATTAGAGTTCACGATTAGGTAGTACAATTCTAAGTTAGGCAACTCCAGTCCTCCTTTATTTTTTGGGGTCATTAATTTATCATAAGATATCCTGGTTTTTTTTGGTTCCCAAATGAGTTTAGCCAATTCTTTATGATTTTTTTAAAAAATGTCTTCGAAAGTATTAATTGGGCTGACCTAAAAATATAAAGTAATCGTAGTAACACATTCATTTTGACAATTGAAACTTTTGCTAGTAGTGGCAATCATAAATTTTTCCACCTCCCGAAATCAGAAATTATTTGGTCCCAAATTGTTTTAATGGTATTATTGTAGAAGTCTTTATTGTCTGTAGAAAACTCAATACCTAAATATTTAATTTTTTCTTTAAATGTTACCTGCCCAACCAAAGGCAATAATGAAAAAGGTTTAGGTGTCTTTAAAGGAAAAATATTGTTTTTTTCCAAGTTAATTTTGTAGTTAGAGACTTCTGAAAAATCATTAACAGCCTTCAATAATTTGTCAGTGTCAGATATTGGAGCTGCACAATAAATATTAAGATCATCCGCAAAAGCTGCCATTAAGATTTTAGTTAAATAAATTATTGGGACATTATGATAGACATTCTGTTTAATATACAAGAACAGAGGTTCAAGATAAAGATTAAATAGTAAAGGGGACAAAGGGCAGCCCTGGCGTGTTCCAGTCTTAATCTGTATTCTTTTGGAGAGGCTTCTATTAATGCACAGTGTAGTATAAGGATTACTATATAATATTTGCAACATTTGAACAAACTCATGGGATATATTAAAATAAGGTAAAAGAGCAAACAAAAAAATTGTATCAACCCTGTCAAAGGCCTTCTGTGCATCAGTTATAAGGGCATAGATATTAAGATTATTTTGTTTAGCATGTGTTATCATAGTATGTAGTGTAAGAGTATTATCACTGGTTTGTCTACCTGCCATAAATCCAGCCTGTTCTTTAGATATTATATGAGTCATGATTTTCTTCAGTCTAGATGCTATAATGGAGGTTAGAATTTTCATGTCTACATTCATTAATGATATCGGTCTATAATTATCGGGGTTTTGAGGATCTGAATTGGCTTTATGTATAAAAATAGTCTTTGAGGCGTTAAGATGAGGATCATTAATAGTATTCCTAATTATATAGTTAAATATAACTGAAAGTATCTTACCAAAAATATCCGCAAACTTTTTATAAAACTCCACTGTCATCCCATCAGGGCCTGGTGATTTATGTGATTTCATATGTTGAATTGTATATACTATGTCTTCTTCAGATATCGGTTTAACTAAATCATTTTGAATATCCTCTCCTATTTCTGGAAACTTAATTGATTGTAAAAATTGTTCATAGATTCTATGCAAGGACATATCCTTTTGCCCATCATAAATTTTTGTATATATTTTCTCAAAAATATTAATAATATCCTCTGTTTTAGAATATATTTTATTATTAAATTGTATTTCTGAAATTTGTAGTGTTGTTTTTGATTGATTAATGATCCTAGCCAATGCTCTTGATGGTGTTTGAACGTGATTAGCATATCTCGCTAACATCTTATATTCTTGGAATGTTAATCTACTAGTATTAAGAAGAGATCCTTCTGACATTTAAATAGTTCTTTCTCTGTTTGTTCATTAAAATTCTGAATCAGTTGTTGATCCAATAATTTAATTTTCGTTTCCAAGTTTTGAATATCTTTATTTAGTATTTTTTATAATAAGAGGCTTTTTGCAAAAGGATCCCTCTTATTTGTGTTTTAACTGTTGCCCATTCAATATCTGGGGCATATTGTTGTTTCTTTAGACTAACCAGTAAGTCTTTAAGGTACTTTGTAATTTCCTGTATTATTTCTTCCTTATTCAGCAGATTTGGATTAAGAGACCAATTATAGCCTCTTTGCCGCAAGGTATCTTTTATCTCCTTAGCAAAACTCAGCGAAATTTTCGAATGATCTGATAAATACTGTGCATGTATAACAACTATAGGTTCTAAACTAATCAATGTTCTTGAAATCAGGAAGAAATCTATTCTGGACCACATTTTATGACATGGGGAATAAAATGTAAAATTATTTGTATTATTAACATTGTTTAAATAGTGAAAAGGGTCATATAGTTGAAAGTCTTCTTTAATATCATCCATTGCCAATACTGCATGCTTATTAAATGCTTTGTGTGGACAAGATCTATCCATCTTCGGATTTTGATAAGCATTCCAATCACCTCCAACAATTACGTAGTATCTATCAAATTGTGTTAAAATTGAATACAGTGATGTTATGAGTATTTGTTGATCATTACAAGGTGCATATATGTTTAAAAGTAAAATAGGTTTATCAAATAAGGTAGATGCCAGAATAACATAGCACCATCGTCCATCTTTATCTGTATTAGAATCTAAAATTTTGTCCTTATATTGGTCTTTAATAATTATAGCTACCCCAGCACTATTTGACTTACCTTCCGATGCTATTACTTCTCTGATCCACTTCTTTTTTTTTTATATCAACCCATTGATCATTCATTAAATGTGTTTCTTGCAGTAAAATAAACCACGCCTTAGCCTGCAACAATACATGTAACAATAGTTTCCTCTTCTTTAAATTCTGGAGCCCTTTAACATTCCATGAATCTAATTCCCACATTACCAAGGTTGACTGTACGATAAAGGTTTTGGAGAGAAAAGATTAAAAAAAAAATACAGTATATTCAAAACCATACATGATCTGGAAGCAATCCATATATCCTGTCCTAAACCAGTGCTTACCCACTCTAACCCCGGACCAGGACATATATAGGTCTTGTGTAATATAGAATAACAGAAGGTTTAAGAAAAGAAACAAACAGGAAAACATCACATTATAAAATTTCAAACATGTTCCATAGTTGAGACCTATATAATCTAACTTAACTACGACAAAGCCTAAACTAAACATTCCCTAACAAGCATTGCATTGAGCTACATCTCCCCAATCAAGTATATTTAAGCAAATCAAATTAAAATACAATATTACAGTACATATGAAAATAAATTAAAAAAAGAAAGTTTTAATATTTGGATTAGCTATCTATAGATAAACCGCATGCATAGAAACACAAAAAAAAAAAAAAAGAAACCATATTAAAATACAACCCTATGTTAAAATAAATATATAGGTAGATACAGGTATCCCTGGTTTTAAACCCACACTATCATCATTTTATACTAAAGCAAACTACTAACTAACTAATATAAAATGCATTATCACTTTAACACAGTACATTATGAACTATAATGAGAAGCATATTTATACAAACATTACTAAATCCCTGCACCCTCTCTAAATAATATAACCACAAAATTCTACATAAACATGTATAAGAGAAACAAATAAAATATTCCTATGTGCTTACTTTACCATACAACAGTGTTATTTTAAAGTTAAATGAATAAAAAGATGTTAAAACAGTTTCCTTTGGTTTCCCAAGCCTGGAAACCCTGTGAAATACTCGCGATGGGGGACCGCTTTTACAGACGGACTCCCGGAAGTGTCACAGTGAAATCTGCACCCACGACAGCATTTTAGGCACTTCCTGTCTTCCTCCTCATCGAAAACACTTCGTAGAAGCCATAAAATGATGGGAAACGAACACAGGTAATCAAGATAAGCAAAAACAAACAGTTTTATTACTCTGGAAGAGGCCTAGAGCTTTTTAAATGCAAACAAAGGATTATCCAGTCCTGGGAACACAGTAAACAATGGATCCAACCTCAGCAGCATGCCAGTCTCAACAAAAGTTCAATTCAAGTCTCTGATACAGGTAAAGCCTTGAAATCTTTAAGAAATAGATTTTTTGCCTCATTTTTAGTGGAAATAGCATGTTTAATCCCATCCATTGTAAATATAAGCATATGTGGGTATTTCATTTGAAACTTAATTTGTTTGTCAATAAGAAATTTACAGTATGGAGACAAAGACTGTCTAGCTTATCTTACCTGTATGGGTAAATCCTGTGACATGGATATTTTATTATATTTCCACATGATATAGCCTCCAGTTTGTTTTACAGTAGTAAGTATTCTGCTTACATCTTGATAGTTAAGTATTTTAACATATACAGGTCTAGGAAAGTTAGATGCTTGTGACTCTCTCAAAGCTCTGTGCGCTCTTTCAATAATAATTTGTTTCACCCTAACAGAGTCATTTAACAGCACTTCAAATATTTGTAATATGGATGGAATTAATTCATTATACTGAATAGATTCTGGAATCCCTCTGAGAATAATATTGTTTCTCCTGGATCTTGCTTCTAAGTCCATAAGCTTGTTTTGCATAGCCTGTATAGCCACATCATGTAGATTAGTTTTCTTTTCAAGTAAAGTTAATTTATCCTCAGTTTCAGAAATTCAAGCTTCCGTCTTATCCATTCTCTCCAGCAACTGAGTACATGAGTTCCAAATGTTTGTATTTGACAAGTCAGTTCTTTCAGAGCTTCTTGTATGGGTAGCAGATCATTTCTGATATCTTCCATGTTTAATGGCTGTTCAGATTTAGATTTGGTCCATGATTTCTGTTGTTCCTGTATTTTAGTATTTTTTGTCTTTTAGAAATCACATCCTTTTCAGGTGACTGCAATTCCGAAAGTTTTGTTTTAGTAGTGGTTGTATCCATGTTTTTTTTCCTCTTTTGACATCTTATTTGAACACAAAGACTTGCAGTATAGAAAGCACACGGTTCCTTTGTTTACTTCTCTCTGCAGAGCCAGCTAATCTGTTGTAATGCAGTGAAATATATTCCTTTTTCTGGTTTTTCTTCTTAGTAATAGATAGTTAAGTGTAGTTGAAGTTATTTTATCGAAGATTTGATGTTAAAAGCTTTATATTATCCACTCAGGGTTTAGATTTCCTCAGGTTAATTAGAGAGCTGCAGTTCAGCAGTGCTTACAGAACGGCAGCCATCTTTGAATCTCTTTCAAGCCCTTACATTCCTGCTACGTGGACTCTGTGTCTGGGACACACTATCCACACCATGATAGGTCAAGCCTGACCCGTGCTGATCCTTGATTTTGAATGAATGCACAGAAAAGGCTTACCTGCAAAATTTTGTTCCAGTTTTCTTGTTGATGTAGCCATAAAAGGGAGGTATGGTCTATTACTAACATGAATAGTATTTTAGAGATGAAGGTGCTCACTTAATATCTAGACCATACCTCTTAACCTCTTAGAGCAAGAAATCTAGACAAAGCCATAAATAAAATTGGGGCAAAGGCCAAAAATAAGGACAATTTTTAAATATTGTTCTTACAAAATTAGAAAGTTGATAGGAACAGGCTTTGCATTAGCATGATTTTTTTCTGAAGGGTATGAAGTCTGTAGCTCAAGTATCTGTCATTATTTTCTAACTTCAGTCTTTAATGATTTGCCACTAATTTTCCAGAAAAAACACAATTTTATGAAAAATGGACCAAAACTATGAGGCAAAAATTTGGACATTCTGTGAAAATCTGTACAGCTGAGAGGTATGATCAAGACCTCTTTCAATCACATAATACTTAGCTTCTGATATAGGAAACCTAGTGGGTATTCTTGCTCATCAAAATTTTGTGATAATATTTCTCCTAAGCTTTCCTGTGATGCATAAGGCTAGACTGCAAATAGCTTGTGAGAAACCAGAAATGCTGATATAGGCTCTGAACATGTTCCTGTAACTACTGGAAAGCAGTATATTATTCAGATGTCCACTTTGCAATTAGAGAAACCTTTCAATTGATTAAGTTTGTAAAGGGACAAGCAAGTATTGCAAAATAGAGTACACACATCATGTAATATTGAACTAATTTCAAGAACATCCTAATTAGGTCTTAACGTTGTTGTATAGGTCAGTTTTTCACTGCTTCTACTGATTTGTGTGGTCTGCATTGCATTGAATGTCACCCATCTCTGCATTTAATTTTGATTTGAAGCTCTTTATTTAAGGTTTGATCACTTGTATTTTGTATCTTATTATAGTATTACATTTGTTTTGTTTTAAGTTTAAGTTTTCTGTTCTGTTGGAGTATTAAGAGTTCCCCCTCCCACCCACTCAGTCCTTGTTGTGTTCTTAAATTTGGTGGCTTTTGAGTTGCCCACCCTACTATAAATTTCATTTTGAACATTCCTCCCAGTCCCATCTCATCAGCTTATTCTACTGAGTAGAGAGATCATTTGGGAAGGCCCACCCCCTTAGTTTCTCAGCATTGAATTATCGCGTTTCATCCCATCCCACTTAACCTAAAAAATGCACTTTATTCATCTGCTTTTACTGTATTTGTGTTTCGTCCTACCTTATTACTTTATTTTGCTTTTGCTGCTTTATTTTAAAAATACTCAATTGCAGTTAGTCTGATGAATTTATTACTGCTCGTTAGTAGCCTGATTAAATTGTAACTGTTATTCTAAGCCTTTTGGTTTAAGCACTTGGGCTTCGGGCCAGTTGTTTTACATTAAGAAGATTTGTGGTCTACATTCTTGTGGCAGAAGAGGTAGCTTACATCCTTCTAAGATGGGAGTTGCTGGTTGAAGGCTTAGTGTCTGTTATTCTAAAAGTGTCTTAGTTCTGGTTTAGGCACTTGGGGTTCAGGACAGTTATTTTACATTAAAAAGGTTTGTGGTCTGCACTCTTGTGGGAGGAGAGGCTAGATTCTGCCCTTCTGAGCTGGGAATTGGTTGAAGGCTTATTTTGCCTGCTTATTTGAACTGTTTCTTTCTGAAATTGTACACCTTGTTTGCTGTAGCATAGACTAGATTCAGACCTGCAAAATTTAGCTCTGTATAACGTAAGCACTAGTCCAGGTCTCTTTTTTGGAGAGGGTTCACCTGTGCAGGAGTGTGCAAGTAGAACTTGTCTGATTGAAAGCCGTTGGAACAGGGCTCAGTTTTGAACTTTTTTATTGGTTAATTTGTTTAAATCAGTTTGCACTTGCTTGCCACTGTTATATTTAAGTGTGTGTCTGTTCTCCTGTATTAAATTGACCTAAACAGAGTTTAAATATCTTTAGCATAGTCTGGTTACAGGTTTTGCTATATCCAGATCTGTTTGTGTGATTCATGTGTTTCCTGCTATATCATCTTGTGTTGGCCAGGGCCTGCCTGCACTTAGTTGGAGTAAGTGAACTGATTGGAACTGGTCTGGCATAGAGTGTTGAAATAAGAGCTCAGGGACAAGAGTTGATTGATCAATTTTACTTTTGTTTTTGTGGTATTTAAACCCAGCATTTGCATGAGTTTGTGCTTATTTGCCCATCACACATGGCAGCTACATTGTTTTAACTCTTTGTGCGGTATCTCACTGCATATTTACCCTTACCAGCACTCCTGTGTAAGTGAGGCCCTCACCTGCAGCTACTGAATTGATTTTATCCAGCCTTACTCACACCTATAGGTACTCTCCTCAGATAGTACCCACTCTACTATCCCTGACCTCTCTTCCACATATTCTGATAACCATGGATGGACAATTGCTTATGATTTCTCCTGGTAGTCTGGTTGATATGGGCATCCTGAGACAGTGTAGCAACTGCCTTATGTACACAGACATCCCTCTACTATTACCACCTAGGAACACAATATGTGAGCGTTGCAATTACATTAAGAACCTAGAATCCTTGCTGTCTCAGTCACAAACCAGTACATCTGGGAATAAGAAGGTTCTCTGCACAAACACTATGAACACCTCACCTCTAAAACCACCCACATCTGTACAACACACTCCTACATATGAGAGGGTTCTCAACAAAAATATACCTAAACAAAAGAGACCTCCAAAGCAAAAACACACACGCACATCACAACCCAGAGCACCAAGCATCACCCATAGTACACACCTCTATGTCTCACAGCCTCTAACGCTCAGCCACAAACCCAACATACCAGTCACAGGAGACTCTATTGAGACACACAGATGTGCCCCTCACCAGGCTAGACAAGGAGAACGTCATGCTACGTTGCTTGTCAGGTGCTAGAATCCATCACATCATGCACACACTCAAGTCTCTTAATAACAGGTACTGTTATGCCTTTGTCATAGTCCATGTTGGTGTGAATGACTTGAGATGTACCTCTCTGGACTATATGAAAAGATACATGATTGAGCTTGCTGACTATGTGTCCCAGGCAGATACGTTCCTAGCCTTAAGCAGCATCCTACCATCACCCAGAATGATGCCTCAATACAATTGTCTTAGTTTCTGGCATCATTCCAAGGGGATCCAGTATCGACAGACTGGGAGGACATGACTGACAGACCACAATACTTTGCCAGAGATGGCCTTCATCTGTCTCCTCGGGGCTTCAGACTTCTGGCAAAGGCTCTTGCCTCCCACAAAGTGCCTTTTTTATGCAAAGTCATAAGCACAAAATTATCAACATGAAAAATTCTTCTAAACAAAATTTAAAGGTTATGTTGCTAAACGCTAGGAGTCTTAGCAGGAAACTGCACTCATTGCAAGCATTCATTGCCCTGGAGGATGCTGACATTTATGCAATCACTGAAACCTTGTTAAAAGCTACAGAGAGCACCCCAGCCTTACCAGGTTACTCATCCTACCATACTTTCAGACCCCAAACAGAGGGCTACGAAGACAAAGAAGGAGGAGTTTCAATATTTATCAAAGACATACACACCTCCAGGCTGGTCAAGCACAGGAGACACTCCAAGTGCAGTTAACTGTTGACAAAACACCTGTTTAAATCTTAGTTAGCTACAGACCCCCAGCCATCACTCAGGATGTCCACTCCCACCTATCTGGACTTGAATCCATCAAGAATCAACCCTCTACCCTGATCCTGGATGATTTTAAATACCCAACCATAGAGTGGAAGACCCATTCTAACCCAAACATGAATGCCCAGAGATTCCTCAACTTCATCAATGTCAATACATTGGATCAGCTGGTCAACACCCGTATGAGAGGTAAAAATATCCTGGACCAAGTCCTAACCAACATGAGTAGCCACTGTAGTACCCCTGCAGTGTCATCATCCTTGGTAAGATCCGACCATAAAGTGATCACCTTTGAAGTCATCATCTCCCCAGACTCATCAGGGTCAAACAAAAAACTTTTCTAAAGCTGACTACACTCTCTTCAGAGCAGGTATAAGCAGCTTCACAACCACTGTCCCTTCAGTTAGAACTAGCACTAATGTCCAAGCCTACACCAAAAAACTATATGAGCACCTACATAGCTGTATGTACACAGCAATACCTGACAGGACCAAATTATCTTCCTCAAGAAAGAGTGCACCTATCTGGTGGACAGCAGGAATAAACAAACTCTATAATAAAAGGAAAATTGCTATCCAGGACCAAGAAGGAGCAGGTGCCAAGTTGGAAGGAATCTCTCCTTTTTCTGAACAAGCAAATAAGGTAACTGGTGAAATCCACTACAGCTAACTTCGATTCCAAATTGGTCACATCCACTAAGAACAGCCACAAGGCCTTCTTCACATATGTCTGCAATCTCAAAGGTAATACCCAAATCTGCTCTGAATTGGTGATCAATAACACCACATACACAAACTCCATAGATATAGCCAACCTGCTGGCAGACAGGTTCAGTGAAAACTTCACCCCCCTTTCCCCTCCATCAGTAAACCATGACATCCCCAGCACCTGTCCCTCTCCCCTCATCACCAGGGAGCAGGTCCTTAATGCCCTCTCAATGGCAAAAAATACAATCTCCATGAGACCCAATAACATCCCTGACTGTATCCTACATGAGCTCAGTCATGAGCTCTCAGCTCCATTAGACACCCTATTCAACCAAAGCCTGAGCACTGGCTTTGTCCCAGCTGAATGGAGAACAGCCACTCTCATCCCTCTACACAAAGGTGGAGCATCCACTGACTCAGGCAATTATAGGCCCATCAGCCTAACTAACCTGATCTGCACGGCCATGGAACGCATTATCATGGACCTTACAAAAGAAGGACATTGGTAACCTCCAAAAACCTGACCCCACACAGTTTGTTTTTGTCAAAGGGAGATCATGCCTATTAAACTCGGTCGACTTCTTCAAAACAGTCACCAAAGCCATGTTCGAGGGGAAGATAGTGCACACCACCTACCTTTACCTAGCCAAAGCATTTGACACTATTCCCCACTTGGGCATAATAGAAAAACTGTCCCAGTTAGGCATCAACCCGTATGTTATCAGATGGTTAGCTAACTGGCTCACTGATAGAATCCACTCAGTCAAAGCAGGGGAAGCCACCTCTAGTAGTAGACCCATAATGACTGGTGTACCCCAAGGATTGGTCTTGAGGCCTCTACTGTTTGGGATGTACTTTTCTGACATGTAAGCCAAAACCAGTGGTCTGTGGCTGCAAGTTTGCAGATGACTGCAAGCTGGGTGTTGTCTTAAATTCCCCTAGTGATGTGAACATCCTCCAAGAGGGCCTTACACAAACTAATTACCTGGTGCCAGAAGCATGGCCTCAAACTGAATGCTAAGAAATGCATCATTATCCCCTTTGCAGAAAATGGCATCCCCACTAATTATCACATTAATAACAATGTACTAAGCATGCAATCAGTCATGACTTGGCACCCAGGTTGATAGCAACCTCACTTTTGACCATCACAGTGCCTCCGTTGTAAGGAAGGCTTTCTACATGGCCCGCCTCATAAATAAGGGTATTTCATCCAGGAACAAGGATGTCATAACATCCCTGTACTCCGCCCTTATCAGACCCATTATTGCATGCAGTGCCCCCTTCAGCATGTACCTTGCCAAGCACATGCAGCAGCTGGAGAGACCACAAAGGTTCCTGATCAGGAAAATACAGGGTTTCAAACACCTATCCTATACAGATAGGCTCTACTCAGTCTCATACAGACTGCTCAGAGGTGACCTGTGTCTGGCATACAAGGCCATCTCAGACCCAGCCTTGATGGATTTGCTGCATATCCGTAAGACAAACTCCACTCAAACAACCCACACACAAGGCTTTAACCTGGTCTGTGACATTAATAGAACTTGTTGGTGGGATAGATTTGTGTCCCAAAGACTCCCCATCTCCCCATCTGTGGAATAGACTCTCTCTCCATGTCAAGCAGAGTACCTCTCTAGCCCTCTTTAAGATAAACCTGGATGATTGGATGGAAAATAGAAAATAAGCCCCTGGGATCCCACCTGTGCCCCTGCTGGACAGGGAAAACAGGTGCTAACTTTAACAGAACATGGGCAAAATTCTTGGCTAGGCTTATAAAGGCCTTGGGGCCAATAGCCTAGTCATCCTATGAACCTATTCATTCTGGGGCTTAACAATCCTTCTTCTTATTTCATATCCTAGGTATTTAACCATCCTCATGCCCACCTTGCTGTTGAGAACATGAACATATTAACCAGACTTATTTTAAGGCATCTAATATAGTTTATAACTTAGCCAGATGGGAGCCTGAATCCCCAGACTGGATAGCAACATCCAAGTAACAAGCAGCATGTTGTTCTTAGGGCTTTAGAGCTTGTTCCATCCATCCATCCACAACCCTTTTTCCTGTTTTGCACAAGAGGTTGGGGTGTCACTTCAACAGTAACAATCATCTAGAGACAAGGATGAGCCTTTGAAAAGTTGCAGGAACACTATGCAACCAAAAGAGAGGACAGTGCAGTGGTATAACAGGTTGGGTATTGAGAAAGTAACATTGTTTTTTTTTTAAGCTTCAGTTGTTACAGGAATTTGCCTGTACCCCATAGCAGCAATCTTGTCCACCCTAAGATTTGTATAAGTCCATCTACCATTAGTATCAAGTAACTATTTGATTCTGAGATACTGTAAAGGTTGCTAATATCATTACAGAACCTGATAGTTAAATCAGGTTTAGGGATTAATACTAGAGAGTTGTTCCTTTATGGTTTTAACCCCTCCCCCCCTTTTTACTATTTTGTGTACTTCCTCCTATACTGCCTTTTGGGACTCCAATATTCCATAATGCAATTTTTAAGTACACTTTTCTGCCAGACTGGTCTGAATATGTTCTACCAGGCAACTCAGAAAACACTTTGTGGTTCCTAACAGAACCTCTTTTATTTCTTCTTTCTGTGGATTTGTTAGTGCATCATCTATGTGAACTGTAGGCACTGAGGCCAGTTTTCTTTCTTCACTAGAATTCTTAGTCTCTGCTCCTGAGGTAACTACTGAGGTTTGTACATCCTTCCATAGCTTCAGAATCTTGATATGGTACATTTGTTCTAGTCACCCCTGAACAGTCTGCTTATTTCTGTTCTTTACCTCATTTGATTGTTCTGTTATTTTTAACGGGCCTTACTATTTAGTCAAAAATGTGTTTTCTGTTGATGGAATCAAATCTAACCTCAGGCTTCCAACGTATAAGGCCTGTTCCTTGCATTTCTAGTATATATCATTTGCTGTGTAGCTTGAACTCTTTCTAAGAGTTCACATTCTGCAGACATCACTACTTTCATCCTATTAAGTTGATATCATGCCCTATGATATTTTAAATTAGATTGTCTCTTCTTCCAACTTTTTAAAAAACTTCTCTGTGTGGAAGATTTTCAGTCCATATATCTCTAGTCAGTCACTGTATAGTAGTAGAAGTAGCGAACTTAAACTTGCCTTAAGTCAAAAAAAAATAATAAAAAATATAAAATTGTACAGAATTACTAAGTATTTGAAAGTAATCCAAGCAAGGCAGGCAGTCTGTTTCCAGTCGAAAATTCTTTATTAAGTACACTGACAAGTGATCCAAGTAAAACAAAAATAGAGTAATAGTTTTCTTACAAGCTTTCTAAATATATATATATATATTTATATATATATATATATATATATATATATATATATATATATATATATACTTTTTATCAGGCAAGGGAGTGGTTTATTGTGCTGTAAAACAAAGTGTTATTGGTACACATGTTAAATTCACATCTCTTCCTCCATCAGTGTGACATTCGAGCTGGTCCTCCCCTATTTAGTTGCTGTCAAAATAATATAACCCTTATGTACTTTAAATAAAATTTATAATGCTGTGGTACCTCTTATTTAACCAGATTATTAAGTAGATTATTAAGTCTGTGATTTTATCCAAAACAAATAAAGTGGAAAAAAGAGAACCAGAAAAACAAAAAATAATAAGAAAAAATGTATGATGATGGAAACAAACTATACACTTAAATTACAACTGATTTAAAATGGTATTTAAAACCAACTGATAGAATAAAATAAAATTTGCATGACTAATATTTTATTTCATTCTACCAGTTGGTTTTAAATGCCATTTTAAATCAGTTGTAATTTGTGTATATTTTTATTTTCATCATCATACATTTTTTCTTATTATTTTTTCTTTTTCTGGTTCTCTTTTTTCCACTTTATTCAAAATGATGTGTAATAACAATACTATCTAATTATACAACAATATTTTTATCGATAGTTTTTAAGGTTCTTGTACACAGACCTGAAGAAGTCTAGAAGGACGAAAGCGATCTTTGTTAACAACAGGTTATGAAAATAGAATATGACTTTTACAAGTGATTTTTTACATGCAAAGTGTATATATATATATATATATATATATATATATATATATATATATATATATATATATATATATATATATTTATATATATTTTTTGATTGCCAAATGGACTAAGGCTGATATATGTCCAGCCATGTAGTATATTGTCTTGGATAAAATCACAGACTTAATAATCAGCTTAATAATCTGGTTAAATAAGAGGTAACACATCATTATAAATTTTATTTAATGTACATAAGGGTTATATTAATAAGACAGCTACTAAGTAGGGCAGGACCAGCTCATATGTCACACTGATGGGGAAGGGATGTGAATTTAACATGTGTACCAATAACACTTTGTTTTACAGCACAATAAACCATTCCCTTGCCTGATAAAAAGTATATATATATATATATATATATATATATATATATATATATATATATATATATATATATATATATATATATATATATATACGTATAAGCTTGTGAAGAAACTATTACTCTATTTTTGTTTTACTTGGAGCTGTGCACTTAATAAAGGATTTTTGACTGGAAACAGACTGCCTGCCTTGCTTGGATTACTTTTGAATACTTAGTAATTCTGTACAATTTTATATTTTTTATTATTTTTTTTTTTTTTACTTAAGATGAGCTTAAATTCACTACTTGTACTACTATTGCCTGATCTGATTAATATACAGTGATTAACTAGAGATATATGGACTGAAAATCTTCCACACAGAGAAGTTTCTTACACTGTTTTGTTTTTGGACCCACTATACTTGTTTAGTGGGTTGTTTTGAGACTTCGGGGACACCACGGAGATTACTTGCTTTTTTCTTCCAACTTTTTCTTGCAATATCCAACAGTCTCCAACGTGTTTACCATATAAAAACTAAAAATCACTGAATACTTTTATGT
Source organism: Protopterus annectens (assembly GCF_019279795.1). NCBI lineage: Eukaryota > Metazoa > Chordata > Ceratodontiformes > Protopteridae > Protopterus > Protopterus annectens. Next base: position 660,262,340 of record NC_056732.1, read on the forward strand.
TTTGTAACAATTATCTATTGGCAAACAGGAGGTATGGTGTTAAGTGGTCCAAATTTTTTTGTCATCTTCCTCAACATCTTTTTTATAGGCCACGGTGGTGTAGCAGTTAGCATTGTTGCCTAACAGCAAAAGGATCTCCGGTTCCTTTCTCAGCTGGAGCACCTTCTTTGTGGAGTCTGCATGTCCTCCCCAAGGTCGAGTGATGTTTAAAGACATGCAGGTAGGTACGTGTGAATGGCTGTGCCTTCTTTTATGATTGGGCATTGGGCTGGCAACTCAGCACTGTGAAAATCCACTGCCAATCATGAGTGGACCGGAATTCCACTGTGGCGACCCCTAACTGGGAAAAGCCGAAAGACATTAGTTTAGTTTCCTCAATATATTTTTTTAGCATTTACTTGAATGTTCAATTAAAATACTCCACTAATCCATTCATCTGGAGATGTACACTGAGGATTTTAACTCCTTTGCTTTAAAGCATTGGCAGAATTGGTGACATCCTGGAAACTAGTGGAATCTCCTAGTCAGTGAGTATCTTTAAAGGTATGTCTATTCTGGAACTAGAAAGAATAGCTCTCTATTTAAAATGTTAACATTAGCCCTACAGAGTGGGATAGCATCGTATTCCAAAATAAGTAAAATATGTTCACTCTGATTGCTGGATTTTACCAATGTCAAAAAGCAGTCCATTGCAAACTGCTAATTGCAGCTCTATGACAGGCATTGGAATCAAAGAATTTTTAAAACCTGGGTGTACAATCATCTTCTGGAATTTGGGGCATCCAACATAAAACTTGAGAACTTCTTACATTATTCATAACCAGGAGGATCCTTGCTTTAGCCTTATCCATTCTCAGGTGTCACTGTATTACATGGTTATAGAGTTCAGCTGCTGTGCTACTTCCTCTATTTATCCTTATGCACCGGTAACACAAATCAGTTGTACCTCAAAGTAGGGGTAAAAAGAAAGAACATATTCAGCTTCTCTCCACACAATTCTCAATATATTCTTCTTTTCTTCTCTCAGAGTTTTATCATCCCACTCTAACTTTTTAAAATTTAAGCAGCTAACCTGAAGCTCAGACAGCTCTGGAGTTTTTTCAAGGTCTGCCTAACAGAAGATATTACCTCCTCTCCAACCATCGCATGAACTGTGGTTTCAATATTTACCTCTTCTTGTAGAAAAGGGCACTCATACCAGCATTCTTTTGTGTTAGTTGCTGACTTTACCTTAGCTGATTTCTTAGGTTCATAGAGGTTCATAGATTAGTACTAAGCTAACTGCCCTTGTGAGACATTTTAAGCTTAGCCAATTATCCTTTGTGAGACTCAAACCCTGCACCTTGTGTTTGTAAGGCAAACACATTAACCATTAGGCCACCCTCCCATTTCTTTATGAACCTAATCCATAAATCACTCTTCCTTTTTCTTGGAGTTCTTGTATTTTGGCTCAGCGGGAATATCATTAGGACTCTGTTGAGGTTATTTTGTCTTATACACTACCTTCTCCCTTTTCTCTCCTTTATGTGGCTCATCTGCTGTCTCAGAGTGACTGAATAACATTCTCTCAACTATTTTTTCTTCCCTAGGTTGCTTCATATCTGTAAATCATTTATCTTCAGTTTCAGGTTTTCTCTTCCTTACTTACAGATACCTGTTGAATCTTCTCTTGTTTTGGATTTCTGTCCTGAGCTTATAGAAATTGGTTTCTCAGAACTATGACTTGGTATTGTTCCTCCTTCTTTACAGAAATGGGTTTAAAATTCTGACCAGGCACTGTTTTGCCCTCATTAATTACCCTGATAAAAGCATAACATTCACCTCCAGCTTAGAATTCTTCCTTCTGATGCGTTCTATTTAGCATGACAGAAAGTTTAGAACTCTGCTTAGGTTGACAGTTCTCTGTATTTCTTAACTTCATTTCTGTAGAGTGCACTCAGTGAATATTCCCTTCACTGCAAATCTGCTAGTCCTTTATATTCCCTGCTTTGCAATGCTTTCAGACTTCAATGGCACCTCGACTCTATGATATTCTTTTTCAGACTGCGATGATACCTACTTTTTGCTTAAGAGAACTTTCAAGATACAATATCCAACTGTATTGCTCTCTCCCTTCCTTCTACTGGTTCTGCTGTTGTAGGTTGCCCTGTCATAACTGTATGGTGACATAACATTAAATGCTGATGATTCTTCTCTTTGTATTCTTTGCCAAATCTTTGTATCTTTTGGGCTTTCTAATATTATGCCCTGATTGATATTTGTTACAGTCATAAACGTTTTATAAATGTGTCTTGTAATTACTATCCCACAGTCTATCCAAGTTGCTTTGGACATCACCCCCCACCCCACCCCCCCCAAGAAGAGCATACAGCACTCTGCAGAGGCTCTTTTCATCCCTCCAATTGGCTCACTATAGTAAAAAAAACTATTACTGCTTAAAGTGCCAGTGTTCTATTTCACTATAACAACTCTTTACACAATGTTTACATCTATAGTTGCAGACCTTTGGGTCAGTTGTACTTCCCCATTTGGCATGATCAATCATGTTTTGCTAATAGATAGATAGCTAGACAGACAAGCAGACACACAGACACACACACACACACACACACACACACACACACACACACACACACACACACACATATGCACACTTGGTTGAAAGCAAATTTGGTTGAGTCAGAAAACTAATATAATTAGTTGTAAATACATACATTTACATGAAATTCATTGACTCATTTGCTCATTTGATTGAAATCTCATTTCAGAGAACAAGGTATGGGTGGTGTAGTGGTGCAGCGGTTAATGTTGTCGCTCACAGCAAGACCTTCTCTGGTTTGATTATTGACAGGGGTGCCTTCTGTGCAGAGTCTGCATGAATTCCCTGCATTCGTGTGGCCTTCCTCTGCTTTTCTCCCACATTCCAAAGACGTTTCTGGAGTGTTTCTCCCTGGGCCTCTGCTGAAAATAGGCCCTGTCCTAGTCAGACTCTCATGATCAACAAATACTTGCAAATATTGTTTATTAATAAAAAGAAATATGCTGAAATTCAGAAAGATATTTATCAGGCTAATAGTAAAGATGGTGATTTGTGTTATCTCTACATAATATCTACTGATGTGATTTCTGTTTGTTTGCAAGTAGAGATTGTATGTGTATATGTGTGGTCTTTTCTGTGCAGATAATGCAACCACTGAGTTAGCATGGTTAAGTAATAGTGTTGTAGGGGCAAAGTCACATGGGGAGTGAATGGGTTTTACCCCCTTTAAAAACATTCTTAAGGTAGATTCCTTTCTATGGGATTATCAATTAAATGCATTTTCAGTTTGATGTCAATTATTTGAGCTCATTCTTTTTTGATCCAGTCAACGGTAAAGTCTGTCAAACACTGTACATACCTCTGAGTTTCTAAGTACAAGACATATGGTCAGAGCCAAAAATAATGGTGAGGGGACAAAGGCCCAGAAATCAGGGACATATTTTAAATATTGCTCTTATAAACTTAGAGAGTTACTAGAAGAACATGTTTTGTATCGGCTTGAATTTCATAAGGATATGAAGTCTGAAACTCAAATGCATTTCATTATTCATTGACTTCAACTTTCAGTGATTTGTTAGAAGGCTACAAATTTTTTTGAGAAACAAACCAAAAATATAAGGTAAAAATCTATGGTATGCTCTAAATCAATTTATACACAAACACACATAGATATAGTTTATATATATATATATATATATATATATATATATATATATATATATATATATATATATAGGTATAGCTATAGATAGATATGTGTGTGCTTGTGTGTAGATCTCTCTCTCTCTCTCTCTCTATATATATATATATATATATATATATATATATATATAACACTATATCTATATCTGTGTACATGCACACACTCACTCACACACAAAAAATATTTATTTAGGGAATGCCTGATTGAACAGTGCAAACCCTTACACTGGATTTCTCAGCATTGGTAAATGAAAATAAATGTATCAGAAAACGCTGAAGTTCAATGAAAACAATATATATATATATATATATATATATATATATATATATATATATAGATATATATATATATATATATATATATATATATATAAGGGCAGGACCTCTGCTGCACTGCGTTATGGGAAGCTTCACCCTCATATTTAAATATGTTAATTCATGATCACATAGGCAGAGAAAATGGGCAAATAACAAGGGTACTGTTCTTGTTCCCCATTCTGCTGCTAAAAATCAAAGAAGACAAACTATACATGCATAGCACAAAAAGGAGATCCTTTTTTAAACTTTTCAATAACCCACACCATATCCCTAAATAACACATCTTTGACACATAGTACCACAAATACTTAAGCACTGAACTACGAGAGTGTGTGTGTGTGTGTGTGTGTGTGTGTGTGTGTGTGTGTGTGTGTGTGTGTGTGTGTGTGTGTGTGTGTGTGTGTGTGTGTATACATTATATAGAAATACAGAGAGTGAGAGACGTAAATAATGAGATAATTCTACTTACAGATATCTCAATGAGAATTTAATTAGTATCTTCAGAGTAAGTATAGGACTCCATCAAGGGTACCTCTTATGTCACCTTCTATTTGTGATTTTCATGTATACGATATCAGTGTAGCCAAAGTATGGAAAATGTCCAGCTTCATGACATATGAGGATACATATTTGTTGTTCATGTATGGTGTACTCTTAGCTACCAGTGACTGTAATCTGCAGAATGCACCAATGAGATTCACTTTTGATTGTGAAGCAGTTTGGATAACAACTAGCTCCTTTAAATCAGAGATCATGATTGGCTCCAAGAAAAATCTAGATTGCTGTTTTGAGATGATGGGGAGTGTCTACCTCAGGCAGACAAGTTTAAGGACCTTGTTGATCTTGCTTATGAATGAAGTTAAAAGGGACATAATTCTGACCAGCATGTCCATACAGTGCAAGCAGTACTACAGATGTTGTACAAGGCTTTTGTGGTAAATCAAGTGCTGAGCTATGTGATGAAGTGATCATCGTAATGGTGAGTTTAATTTCTCATTGTCATCTATGGTTATGAGCTCTGTATAGTAACCAAAAGGATTAGATCTTTGAGGCAAGTGGCTGAAATGAAGTTCCTTCAAAGTGTAGGCGGATTTAATTTCCATGAATCAGTGAGGACCTCAGCAATCTGGTAGGACTTCACAGTGCAACCAGTATTCACCATGAAGCCTCAGTGATGGTTATTTGGGTACCTTTTCAGCATGGTCCTTGATGTAACTCATTAGAGATGTAGCACTGCACAAGAATCAAGTATGGTCCCACTTGGACCATTCTGGTTAAGGTAAGCAAATATTGCTATAAATACACATGCACACACACACACACACACACACACACACACACACACACACACACACACACACACACACACACACACACACACACACACTCACATAATCTAATACTTGAATAGCCATGTCATCGAAATACCCAAATGGCAAATTTTTCCAAGGGCAAGTAAACACTTGCTCAACATGCCCTTTTCTACACTGTAGTGTGATCTTGCATTTGGTATATATAATTAGAGGGCTGTGGGGGTGAAGCCCCAATCATTTGGGGGTTTGGAGGAAGTAGACCTCGCACCTACATGGGTTTTACTTACTTCAGTGTGTGTTTCATTGAAGTTTGGGCAAGTGTTTAATTGCATTTGAGTATTAGAAGTAGATCCATACACACACACACACACACACACACACACACACACACACACACACACACACACACACACACACACAAATGCACCCACCTACACACATACACACCCGACACACACACGCACACACACACACAGACACACACACACGCACACACCCCACGCACGCACTCACAAAAACTCACACACACACACAACCACACCATTGATACTATGATAATTCAGGTTTAATTATGATAGCAATTATATATTATTGTATTAGTACTATACACTATTTTTGGGAAGCACTATGGCATAGGAGAATAAAGCCCTTAACTGTTGTCCAGATAACCCGGGTTCGATTAACAGCTTGGGTGTCTGATATGCTGGCTGTGAGAAATGGGTGTGTCCATCCCAAAGTTGTGGACATTTATCTAGGCATTCTCTGTGGAGAGGCATGGTCATTAGAGGAGAGTAGCTCTTTGACATAAAAGATGAATGCAAGAGAGGTGGGAAGTGAGAGTGGGTCCTTATAAACCTCTCCCTGCATCAGCAAGAATGAACGATGTCCTAATGATCCTTACTCACCCCAACCTTGGTGGAGGAAGTACGAGGGAGATTATGAGGTGCAGGGTTTACCTAATAAGGGACAGAAGACATTGGGATGAGTTGATGGTTGGTTGTGTGGAAGAGGGAATAAACACTGTAGACTTTAATTGCATTAACACCACATCTCACTTAGACTATTCAGGCAAAGACAAGCAAACATTGCTATCCTCAGTTAGTAGTTGCCATAAATCCAGAATAATAAGTGACAAATGGGAAAATTATGATGACTGTGATCAGGTGTTTTGCTTACAAGTAGGTTTATGGCTCTTAACAGGTACATGCCTGGCTAAAGGGTCACTCATACTTTTCATTTACTTTATCTTCCGGAGTATTTTGAAGTCTTTGGATGAATATGTAATTGTAGGAAAGGAAAGATGTAGAAAGGCTTTCCACCCACTGACCCACATATTATTATCGTTACAGATTATGCATCCACATGCTGCACATTTAGTCAACAGAGTACATCTTTAGTGCAGCTTACTGTATGTACGCATTTCTGTCAGCTTGTTTGAGTTATGCAGAATATCACAATACCATGTTACCATGATCTTCCCACATTATCACTGGAAAAAGCTGAAGTATTTTAGTAACATTGTTTCTGCTTGCTCACAAAATGTAATTCCTAAGTTTATTTGTAATTCATTTTTGCTATTTTTTTTTTCAAGAATCTCAGATCAAAGACAGTCACATGATAAACCACCTGTATGTGCCAAACTGAAGTTTGTTAGGTCTGATGGGTTCGTTGAGTAATTCTATTTTAAGTAAATAATGTAATGAGTAAATTGAGTGAGACCAGCTATGTTATATGGGTTGGAGACAGTGGCATTGACAAAAAGGCAGGAGTTTGAGCTGGACGTGGCAGAAATAAAGATGTTAAGATTTGCACTGGGTGTGATGAGGGTGGACAGGATTAGGAATAAGTATATTAGAGGGTCAGCCCAGGTTGGAAGGTTTGGAGACAAAAGCCAGAGAGGCACGATTACTTTGGTTTGGACATGTGCTTAGGAGGGATGCTGAGTATATTGGGAAAAAGATGCTAAGGATGAAGCTACCAGGTAACAGGAAAAGAGGAAGGCCTAAGATAAGGTTTATGGATGTGGTGAGAGAGGACATGCAGGTGGTTGGTGTGACAGAGCAAGATGCAGAGGACAGGAAGAAATGGAAACAGGTGATCTGCTGTGGCGACCCCTAAAGGGAGCAGCTGAAAGAAGATGATGATGAATGTAATGAGTAAATTCACAAGCTTTTCTAGGCAGGTTTCAGACATTTGTAAGGACAGGAAACAAGTCAGATTAATTGTATCTGCTCACTTCTGAATAATGTTGTAACTTTAATTTAGATAATTAAGAAAATGAGCTTCAAAACTCCTAAAACTTAATTAGACTCCCAGAGTTGCAATGACTTATAGTGAAAGCCCATCAGAAAACAAGTACCTCAAATCATTGCATTAAATCGATGTGTTGTAAAAAGGGCACTTTTATGTTCAAGGACTGTATGTGGAACACTCAGAACAGTGAGAGTTTAAGTGTGATGACAAGAAAATATATATACTAACTCCAAAATTCCTGGATCAGAGTGTTTCTGCTTCTCTGAACTACAGCAAACTTGGAGTTAGTATGTTAAGTATCGGAGGTCTAGGGGTGTAGCTTCCCATATTGAGGGTACAGGAGGCTTTGTAACCCTGCAAAAACATACTTTATGTGCAATAGTGAGTTTCGCTGTTCACCTTTACATTCTGAGAACAATTACCAGAGCTTTTGGACTCATACTGAACAATCTCGAAATTCTGACCCCCAACACAGATTACATCTGAAAAAAACTCCCCTATTAGAAAAAACAAATCGACAAATCATAGGCTACAAATCAGTGGCTGAAAATATTAATGTCCATTTATAGAATTAAATACAATATTAAATACAATGTTGAAAATAATGGACCAGCATCAACACAAAATTGAAAGTAGAAGTCAGCCAAGCAACTGTTAACAGCATGGCAGCACTCACAGTTGCCAACACACACACAATAAACACTTTGTTTGCAGGAGGAAAGTATTAATTGTGCATTAAGTTAAGAATAATATTAGTAAACAGATCTGACACTATGTGATTCTGCCCATGGCTGTAAAAAGCTGCAAGGTATACCTTCTTTTTTGTGCTTACTTATAAAACAGATTCATTTTTTCAAGTCAGCCATCAGCGTTGAATAAACAGTCGCTTCACATTTATTCTTCCTATTTAATTTGCCTTACAGATAAAATATAATGCAAGTACACACCATACTATCTTTCCAGTCAATGAAGAAGACTGTACATTTATTAAGCAAAATAGAGTCCACCTCTACAGAGGCCAGTCACAAGTGGAGTTCCTCAAGGATCAGTCCTTGGACCCCTCCTTTTTGGTATTTTCTTCTCTGAAGTCAAGGCCAATGTCAATGGTCTCTGGCTGACTAAATTTGCAGATGATTGCAAATTAGCAGCTGTCATTGAATCCCATACTGACACAAATGTTCTCCAGCAGGCCTGGCACAGACAAACAACTGTCTGAGCTATGATGGACTAAAACGAAATGCCATGAAATGCATAATAGTATCCTTTGGGAAGTCATACACCCCTGGTAACTATGATATTGACAACTCACCCCTTAGAGTTGGCCCAGTAGTCATGGACTTAGGGACACACATAGATACTAATTTAGCCTTTGACCATTACATGTCTACAGTAGTGAGAAAATCATTCTATGTTGCGCACCCTATAAACAAAAGTATGGCATCTACGTCCAAGGAAATCATTGTTCCACTGTATTTGGCATTCATCAGACCTATCATTGAGTACAATGCCCACTTTGGTATGTATCTAACCAGGCATATGCAACAAATGGAATGTCCACAGAGGTACTTCACTACAGGAATAAGTAAATATAATAAGGGCTTAAGTAAAATGTCCTATGCAGACTGTCCCAATGCTCTATCCCTATATTATGTCTCCTGCAGGCTTGTGAGGGGAGATCTATGCCTGACATACAGGGCATTGTCAGAGCCCACTCTGATGGACCTCCTGCATATATGCAAAACAAACAGCACCAGAATTACTTGTTCTAAAGACTTAAACCTTGACTGTGATATAAATAGGACCTGCTAGAGAGAGACAGATATGTATCCCATTGATTACCCCATCTCTGGAACAGGCTCCCCATCCATGTGAAGCATAGTTCCTACCTAACCCAATTCAAGTGCAACCTGGACAATTGGCTGGGGAACAGGAAATTCATCCCTGGTTGGCACATATGTCTCTATTGGACACAGGCAACCTATAAATGTTTCATCTCTCAGGCCTTGCTTGTAAATGTTTCATCTCCTAAGCCCCTGCATACACTTATCAAGGGTATCAGAACTTGTCAGAGATTTGCGATGCATGGCTAAGCTTAAAAAGGCCCTTGTGGTCATTAGCCTACTAAACACATATGAACCTATGAAAATCAAATATAATCAATTATTATCTATATAAGCAATCTAAGATACAGATGTGTGGAGCCATTATTTTTCATTGCATTGTGAAAAAAATGCATGCATGGTATGATTTCTGCTGCAAAATCTAACTATTTAAAACATAATCTGGCTGAGGTGATTAAGTGTGTAGCCACCTTAAACTATTAATGTGTTTTCCTTGCTTTTGCAAAAGTTTATTTTACAGGATTTTTTTTGTTTCATCAATATAGAATAGACACACACACACACACACACACACACACACACACATTATAACATTTAAAAATGCAAATTAAAGTGATAATTGTTTGTACTTTGCATTAATTGTCTAGTTTGGGGCTATAATGCCTTCTCTGAATGTTATGGGCCTCAGAACACCAACAGGCAATCTAGTATTGGCCAGTGCCACTCATAATGGCTATTTTTACTTGCTTATTAACAAACAACAGTTCAAATGTTCAAGAACTGAAAAGGAATGTATAGCATTTGCTTTGTAGTTAAAGAGACTGTATCCATACCTTTCAACTCTCCAGAATTTTCAGATTTTTGCCTTGCATTTTTGGTCTGTTGTTCATAAAATCTGAGGTTTTCTGGCAAACCATTGAAGAATAAAGTCACTAAATAGTGTCAGATCTATCAGAAAATTAATGCTAATGCAAAATCTATTATTTCAGCAACTTTCTAAGTTTATTAGAGCAATATTTAAAAAATTGTCCCTAATTTTTGGAGCCTTGGCACCCCCATTACTTTGTTTTTCTCCAAAATTCTTGCTCTAATAGGTTGAGAGAAATGACTACATCTGTTATTTGTTTTCAAGGCATCACTAATTATTTTTAAGGTACTCATTTATTCACTTTTTTCTGCAACATGTCCTAGATTTAAGACATAATGTGTATAAACAACTGTATTTGTGCATTTTAATATATCTGAAACAAGTTGTAAATCAATTATATCAACTTTGTGCTAAGGATTAAGGAGAATATAAATTGTACATATATAATTCATACTCATCCCATTAGAAAAAAGAACAGAACTGAGTCTGTCATGATACTGATTGCAGGTAACATTTTGAATCTGTCTATTACTTCTATTGAAGCCTTGGGGGAGTGCAATAAATACTTAAAGCACCTTGCAGCCTGTACATTAACAGATTTATAGTAGGTGGGTAAAATGATAATGTGTTACAAGGGGGTTAAAGCTACTTCTGTGCATTTACAGTGATTAATTAATCACTATGATCCAAAAGCAAGAAATATTTACAGTCTAATTAGTATAGTAAATGATCCAGTATGAAGTCAAAGGTGCTTGCTATAATGGGTTCTTCATCTGCTGTTAATGGTATAATATAAAAAGGACAGATTTTTATTAAAAAAACTTCAAAGAACTAAAAAAATAGTTTTGCAGTGTGTCATTTACTTCTGGGTTGCTTTCAACTAGTTATTGGTTACTGTTGTTAAAGCAGTCATAGTGTTGTATGTCAATGTCCTATCCTAATTTCTCACACTTTTATTGTATCTTGCCTTCCAGGTGCTGCAGTTGCTTTGCTGTAGTTGTAAGCAGTGTTTTCTTTCCTAAATCCCAGAACAGAAATTATATATATTTCTATTTCAAGCCCTCTTGAAGTATAACCAATGCATGCTTTTGATGCTGCCATGTCTGTCAGTAATTTAAAACATCTGTAAATTATACCTTGTATTTGTTGTAATTTTAAGATTGCTTCTTTTTCAAAGTATATTTTAACTGTGTTTGGTGGAAAACCCCTTTTAGTCACGTCACAAATTTAACAGAGAACATACTGTATAATTATGAGAAGGTTACTTAACTTAACTAGGTTGCAGGGTTTAGATGGAAAAGAAGGCTTTGTGTGATGCTCTTTGACCAAAATCTGCAGTCAGTCAATAAAGAAAAAGAAATTAATTACAGCTGTACCATGAATGTATTTTTCATAAAAGGCATAATCAGAAGTCTTTAATATGAAACACACCAAATTAAAGTACTAAGCTATGCCTGATACCTAGAGTATCATAGTTTACAGCAGGGTACAAAAAATTAATGTGCCTTTGTATGGTGCTATTAGCCATTGCATATCATTAAGCTTCTACAGACCTGAAGGAATTACATCCTGTAAAAATATTAACACAGGTATGGGCAGCTTTTTAACAGTATGCATCTGTGCTAGTTTGCACAAAACCTATACTAGGCAACCATTACAAATGACAGGATTTGCTAGACTGGGTCCCAAAATGTGGAGACTGAATTGTCAAAATAACAGGCTTACATATATTAAGTCCAAGATGCCATTTCTCAGAATATTCTCTTTTTCCCAAGGTATGGTGATATTAGAGTTGGTATATATAAGTATGGTGGATGTGAGAGGGTTGGGAGGTGCAAAGGGGGCTTGCCCCCCTACAAAAAGAAGTTGTAAGGAAAAGAGCGATTTTTTTGAGATTTGCTCTTCTACAGGTTTTCAATTTTTTTTTTCAGCTTGTCGGCATTGGGCATTTCGAGTGCTGACATTGCAATAGGGAATGCTTATAATTATTATTATTACTGAAGATGGTCACCAGAAAATGTTTATAAACACACTCATACACACACACACACACACACACACACACACACACACACACACACACACACACACACACTCACACACACACACACACACACACACACACACACACACACACACACACACACACACACACACACACACACACACACACACACACACACACGAATACATATAAGACCTATTGAATATGGGCATACTAGGCTCTGCTGACTTAGGCGGTGACCTTTGTCTGCTTTCTTGCATTATTTCTTCATATTTAAATGTTTTGATGTGTAGATTAGATATTACATGTAGCCTACAGAATGTATAAATAGTTACATAATAGTAGACCTGTAAGAGGTAAATCCATCCTCTGTAACATTGGCAATAATGTCACAAGTAATAAGTCTGCTGTGTTGGGAAAATGTTCCCAGAATGGTTACAAACCTTTTGTTCTTTATTTCCATGTTACAACATAGTTTCCATGTCTCTCAAGAAGATTGTGAGGAATGAGAGATAAACAACTAAATGAGAAAAGGAAATAGAAATTAGGTACAGCTACCCTGAATGTGGTGGACAGTAGGAGAATATGTCATAAATAATAGACCTAACTCTTATAAAGGTATACTTATCATAACTGTGTAATGTTCATATCAGATAAGAAGAGCTACATCTTCCACGATAGAACAGAATTCCTAGTAAATTGTCTAGAGTAGATATATCTTTGAAAACATCCCTGAGTTTACAGTGGGCATAAACCTGGTGATAACATTCAGCCTATACGGTTTTACAAAACTGTTGAAGCAAGACCAAGTACCTTCAGCATATATATATATATATCATCCAAAGAGGGACTATGACTAAAGGCTGTACAGGTCATTACTGACACAGTAGAGTGGGTCTTGGGTACAAAGTCACGAGGTCTTCCATGTTTATTATCACACACCTGGGTCTACTTCATAGGATCGAAATCTAAGAACATTGAACCTGTGATCATCACAAACCAAAATAAAAATCTAAAATGTGAAAACTTCTTGTCTCACATTTTTGCAGGGGGGCAAGCCCCCATGCACTCCCACACCCCCTGCTACTTAAATATACCAACTTATCTCCATTCACAAGGTTCAGTATTTCAAAACTTTGATACTCTGGTCTGCGATAATCAGAGGTTCGATGTTCTGAGATTTTGATCCTATGAAGGGGATCCGACAAACCTATATGGAATTAGATAGCCATCTGGACTGAGTGCATACTGTCTGATCTCTCAGCTTATCTAGACTCGGGGAAGGGTACAAAAAATCTGGTTATTCTTTCTTATGTCCTTTGTTCTGTTAATGTAAGTGAATAGCTATATGATGGAGGTGATATTCACCTTGGTTATTATAAGTGGGATGTTAGACAAATGCCTTGCTTCAAACTTGTTTTTATGGCTGCTTTAGGCCAAAAAAAGGAGTGCTGTTTAACTGAAACTGTGGGGTGGGGTGGAATTCAGGAAATAAATAGGGCAATACATGAGCTGCAATGCACATGGAAGTAGAGGCTCAGAGACAGACTCGGCATGACCAGGTTACAGGGAAAAACAGCATGGTATGCATCTCATGCAAATTAATTCAAAATGGCATGTAAATGACTATCAGCATGCTAATGAGGGGCATGTCATATGAAAAAAATGAAATCAATCATAATTAGGAACCATGTCAACTCCAAAGTTATGCTCACACAGAGATAGAACCTCTGCTCACAATTTATTGAGTGTCTTTGTCTTAACAGTCTTCATTAGAATCTAATGAAGTCTGTATGTATATAAGACAAAAGTGCTGTCACATCTGGAGCCTGAAGGCATTTCTTTTACATTTTTACAAGATATATCTGACATGCGTCCAAAAGGCTTGCTGTACCACCTCAGACTTCTGCATGGTGAACTGCTGCAGATGTTGCCGTTCTTTTTTGGTGCCATAATAGGCCAGGTACACTTGTGGGTACACATGAGAATTAGTGGGAGCATGCAGGACTATGATATCAGTGAACACCTGCCTCCTTACTGTACTTACACTATAGTAGCTGTGGGCATGTAAGCCACACCTTCTGTCTATTATGCCTGTGTGACTCATGTTTCTTTTTTGTTCTTGAGGAAGTCACTTAACCACACAGTACTCTGGGGCAACTGGACATATGGACTAGGCTCCTCAGTGAATCCCTGTACTGCAAGCCTAGTAACTACCTATGAACCAGAGTACTAATGCTGTAAAGGAAGGAAATTTATTGTAGTAAATAGGAGCATCATCATAAAATAATATGTACACTGAAGGTTTGAACACTGTTTATGGTAACTGGGGAGAGACAGCCAAGTAATGGGATATTGGTATAGCTGGCAGGAGTCTGATTCATTACCATGTAGTGGGCCCCCTTTGTCTACCATTTGGCTCTTTTGACTCATGAGGTGTATGCTGTACAATACAGCAGTATTAGCCATCAAAGTAGATTAGACTTAGATGGAGTGATGTCAGATGGAAGAGCTATTCCTGATAACACAGAAGACCTAGGATTGTCAAAATGGGATGTAAGTATAATGAAAGCATATAATCCATTCCCCAAAAAAGTTGTATGCTATATGCACTAATATTTCTGATTTTTTTTTTTTGTATGATTTGGGGTTGTTGAAAAAAAAGCAGCTGCAACATTTATAGTCTCCTTAATTGTCTTGCTTTATTCATTGCACTTAAGAATAAATTGACTCATTAATAGGCCTGGATTGTGTAATAGAGTGTAAACATGCATTTTAGTAATTTATTTTTGCAGTATCACCGTCTGAAAAGGTGTTACTGCAAAATATATTACTGAAATGCAAAAGGTTAACATTTGCAAAGGGGATGACAGTTGTCAGGCCATGTAGTCCACATTATTCGGGGTGATATTCAGAAACATCTGATCTTCAGCATTCATTATGTAGTCATTATTGCATATTAATGTGAAAGCCTTCTCACAAGACTGGATTGTAAACAATTTCAGTGTTTAATTAAAAGCTGCTATTCTAGCAGTTAACACAGAGGACTAAAGCTCTGACTTGTTAATGAGCTGTTTCTTGTGAAATAGGTACAGAGTTTGAATCTTTCTACCTTGATTGACCTACTGTATAACACTGAGCAAGTCACTTAACCACATAGTGTTTGGAGCAATTGGAAATTGGGGCTAGGCACCGTTATGGCCTTTAGCACTGCATACCTGTTAAATATGAACCTATTGTCATTGTTTGCCAGCTATTCCGTACTGCATAGCTGATTTAGTTCAGTAAATGTTATGGCAATATCACAGTACACCAACATTTTAATGTAACATAGGTAGATTATTCTTCAAGGGCATAAGGCACTGCAGTTGTAGATGAAGCATTGCAATGCAGAGTTGTTTGCCAACAGCAACCTCTGCATTAGCAGTAGTTCTCTTAAAGCTGGAATTATTCAGATGACTTTGATTTCTGCAGAGACTTGGTATATGTTATCAGATGGTTAATATTTTTATGGTCTCATTAATACTTTTGTTCAAAATGTGCCACACATGGCTGAATCTTATGTTATGATGTTAGTGGTCTTCAGGTAATGTTATGTAGTTCATCCAAATAATGTACATGTAATGTATTTCTTCATAACAATAAGAGGTGTACACAGTCAAAAAAGTGGCTATAACTGTTGGTGGGGAGGGGCTGTCTGTGAATCTAAGTACCTTAGGCTATTATCATCTTGTCATTTTTAAATAGTCTTTGGACTTTGCAAGACTGGTGCGCATGTGTGAATTAAGTTGGAATAATTTGGCTACTATGTGTTTGTGTGAAACAAATTGAAATATGTGACTTTGGTTATTGTTATTAATATTTTGACATAGACATCTAAGAAGGATGCAGTCAACAATGTAACAATTATTGCTGGATTTCGGGAATGACTGTCGATAAAAATGACTGATCTAGCTGAGCTGATAAAGTCAAAAAGTCAGTCTTTCTTTGCAGAATTAGCATGCATTTCTGTAAAGCAAATTGGAATACTTCACTGTGGCCAGTTTTATTACAGTCAGACATCTGACGTGTACACATTTAATAAAGTACCCACAATTGAGTTGTTTATGGATATTGGTGGATTATAATGATTGTAGTTTGAGTAGCCTTTTATAGTTGAAATGTTCTGAAATGGGTACTTTGTCATTGGTGCATGTATTTTGTTTTACTGCTTACTGGAAAAAAATGTTCAAAACTACAAGTTTAAAATGCACTCTAACAAATATATTAAACTAGATACTTTTTCAATGAATGTGAGTTTCAAGGGAAGATAACTTTACTGTTGCTCTTGCCAAGTCTATTGGCAATGTGAGGCTGTTTTGCTTTGTCTAGCGGGAGCCATTGTATTTTTGTGCTGTAAACTTTGAAATGAACATTTTAAATTAAATCCAAATATCTGTAATAATTTTAAAAGTAAAGAAGAAAACAGTATGCTTGAACATAGTTTATGGTAACTCAGGACCGACGGCCAAATAATAGGACACTGGAATTGCTGTGGTGGGAGTTTGGTCCATTACCATGCCTAGGCCTCCATTTGACCATGATCCGTCTTTGACTACTACTGCATAATGGAATCTGTGTTGGTCAGGCACCCTAGAGCAGTGGCTGTGATGCTCAGGTCAATTCCACTTTTCCTCTCTGCTATAATATAAAGTCTCTTTGGATTCTCTGTGCTATTTACTGTAGTGCAGTTTACCATAAAATGGTGACTGTATTTTTTATTGAGATAAAACAAGGCTCTTGGTACAGCTGTTAAACTAATGAGGAGATTTAACTTGATCTCTGAATTTTGTCAAAAATGCAATGTAGTATTACCACCAAGACCATGCCAAGCCTAGATCATACATTTGTTTTGAGGTCTTATTTTTATTGATTGAGTGATTGATTGATTGATTGATATTTGATTACCAGGAAAGTCCAACTCGGGTAGAAGCCAATTTTCAGTGGAAGCCCAGAAAGAAAAGCCCCAAAGTATTACAAAACATTTTAACAACAAACATTTTACAATCTTTAAAAATAATACCAAAAAAACTACAGTTTAAATAATTATACAAAATTATACATAACATAAAAGCATTGGTTAAAAATAGATACAAGTTATTTAGAGACATTTTAGCAATTTTATAAGGAAATTAAGGTAAGTTAGTAGAATGCAAACAGGTATTGCAATAGGAAGTGAGAGAAAAGCAGGCTTATGACAAGAAAGCCAGGGGAGAGAAATTGATAGAAGTAAGGAAGTGAGTGAAGAAGGACAGTAATGAGGTGTAAGGTAAGAATAGGTTTTTATTCACATTTAGGGATATAGTTTATCCTGTTGCTGAGCAAGAACAGAGACAGCTTTTGGCTAGGAAGTCTTTCAGAATGGTTTTAAAGAAGGAGATGGAGGTTATTGACCTGATGGATGCAGGTAAGGAGTTCCAAGCCTTAGGAACATGGTACAAGTATAGCTAATCCCCAGCAGATTTGATAGGTCTGTGCTCAGATAGGAGTTTTTGGTCAATGGATCATAATGACCAACTGGAAAAGTACTTGTGTAGAATATTATTTAGTGCTGCACAAACAGATGGATGATGGATAATTTTATAGGTGGAAAGAAGCTGTGAATGTTATTTGATGGGTAGTTCTAACCAATTTAGCATTTTAGAGCTATACTGTGATGGATTCTAAAAGGGGCATCTGAATAGTCATATGAGGTGTACATACTTGAGGAGCAATAGTTGTGCAAATTAAGATTTCATTATGCTAATAACCATGATTGTCATGCTACCCAGCTGCCTGTCATACCTGTGCACATGTATGGGCATCATGTATGATATGTGTGAATGGGAAGCCTGGCTGTACTGCTCCCACCCTTCCATGCACTCTGACCATATAGGTTGTGCTACCACAAATGATCATCATTCTACTGTGGTGCACATCAGTGCTTCCTATCTGGCATTACATCTCAGCTAATATTCTCAGTCCTGAGCTTAACCAGCTGAGTGAACATAAACTCAGCAGGATCTGACTATGGCCAGGTTCTAGCATGGTGCAATAGACAATTCAAAAATGTTTTACACCAGCTGCACACCTAGCATTGGGAGTACATGCTATAAAGTAGATGCCCTGCATGTGCTTGTCAGGACAGTGAGTTATGCCACTGATATCACTTGCTCTGTCAAGCTGTGCTGACATAAATACAGTTATCTGTGGAGACAACATCCAGACCTTTCTCAGCCAACACAAATAAAAAGACAGAGAGAAAGAGAGAGAGATCTTTCATTTTACAGTGAGATATTTGTTTTTATGAATTCACTGTAGAGAAGGCCTAAAAATATAACTATGCATGTCTTTCGCTAATGTGGGCATATTGTGTTCAATAATGTGTTTTTCTGTTTTGTAACAGAGCTTATCATCATACTGAGCATTGTTTTGCAGTTTAATATTTAACCATTAGTTAGTTGTTTTTTGGCTTTGCATACCATTTTTTCATCCATTTAATCTTCTGCTGACCTAAACTCTGCCAGATATTCCTGCATTTCCCATTTCTATATAATTGTACTTAGCCTGTTAACCACCACACATAGATATCTGCATGTGTTATGCATTTTCACCAGATTTATGAACTCCTACACTAAGTGTTCACTTAAGTGTTCACTGTTTTGAGTGAAGAGACAGCAGCCTTAAATAAAGTTACCACAAAGTATAGACTATGTGTGCAATATTTCTGATTGACTAGAAAGCACTAGCAACGTGGTAGGGATGTTCTTGAATACAGGAGGACATGTACACTTAGTGTAGGTGTTAATGAATCTGGCCCAGTTTAGTTGTTCATTACATTTGTATATTTGTTTTCCTTATGGCTACTCTGCTTCTGGCCTTAAAGTTTTCCGGCTATTTATTAATTATTATTTATTTGTTTTTGTTGACAGGGAAGAGTCCAACTAGTCAAAACCCATTTTCAGCAGAGGTCTGGGGAGAAAAGCTCATCATTTAAGTTACACATGATGTACATTTATAATTGCAATATAAAAATATCTATACATGAGCTTATTTACAGAATGTTTAAATAGTTTTAAATATTTCTTACATGAACATAACATTTTAACACAAAAAAACAACAGAGAAATTGGTATTTAGTGTATGTTGGCTGGAGGGAAAATATCAGACTGAGGTGTTTTTGAGTTTAGTAATAATTTACAGACAGAAAAGTAGAATGTAGCTTAAAAATAATAACAGAGATGTGAAATGAGAAGTTATGGAAATGAGCAGTACAATAAATGGACAGAGGAAAAATTGTAGTTAGTGGTGGGGTGTGAGAAAAGGAAGAAAATTAAGAATTTAGGATATAAGTGCAGTATGAGGAGGAGCAATAAGGACAAAAAGTCTGGGAAGCAAAGTGGCTATAACAGTTGGAAAAAAGTAATCTGAGTAAAGCTAGCTAGGTGAACAGGAAGAAGAGCCATCTTTGGCACAGTGCTACTTAAGCAAAGTTTTGAAACTATTTAAATTTTCTATCTGTTTCACTGTTTGGGGATTTTGTTCCAGAGTTTTGACACATAATGAGAATAGAGAGTATCCAGAAGTGTTGAAAGTCTTACTGATGCATAGTAT
The DNA here is from genome assembly GCF_019279795.1 of Protopterus annectens. Taxonomy (NCBI): domain Eukaryota; kingdom Metazoa; phylum Chordata; order Ceratodontiformes; family Protopteridae; genus Protopterus; species Protopterus annectens. The sequence continues at coordinate 660,282,312 of NC_056732.1, forward strand.
TATTGTAAGCACTTTTGTTCAAAACTATTAGTTGAACTTCATCGGGCAATAACTGAAAAAGTGCTTACAGAATTTAAATAAGGCTCCAAAAAATCACATGATCACAGCAATCACCAACTTAAAGTCACACTGGCTGAATATAAGCAGAATAAAAAAGGTCACTCGTGTACAATAATTACATGTAGATCATGTATGTACCAAGGAAATATGTGTGTATATATATATATATATATATATATATATATATATAATCTTGAAATACTGAAATATCGAATTTCAGTATCTCGAGACTATAAAGCCTATATATATATATATATATATATATATATATATATATATATATATATATATATACTTTATCTTGAAATACTGAAATATCGAATTTCAGTATCTCGAGACTATAAAGCCGAAAAATCACAAACCCGAAACTTTAAAACCGTGAAATCTAAAACCAAGAACATAACATAAACAAAGCACTACACCACGCAAACTCAAATACACCTACCACTAACACACACACACACACACACACACACACACACACACACACACACACACACACACACACACACATATATATATATATATATATATATATATATATATATGTATATACTAACTCTGAGGACGCACTAAAAACTGGAAGACAGCAAACCCACTACCCCACATTCTATACCCCCCCTTACACAAACACACATCACATTAAGTTAGAAAGTCCCTTAGCCAAAGATATACATGAGTTTCTAGAACACAATTTTAAGTTCAAAGCGATAGATGAAGTGACTACAGATGAAAGAGGGGGTCCATCTTCTTTGATCTTAGAAAGATTAGAGTTAATATGGCAACTGAGACTAAATGCTGGACAACACATAGGACTAAATGGAATGTGGTATATTCTTTGTGTTTTGAAGCTGAGAAGTCTAGTTAGATAACATAATTTTATTCAAATGAATGAGTTGTTTTTAAAAAAATGTACACTGGCTAAAGACATTGCATGCATGCAAAATGTTTTAAGAGTAGCATTGATTTGCTTTTAAGTAAGCCCCAGAGACATAATGGTTAATGCTTGATTTAGGGGAACATTTTTCATTGGTGTATTTTGAACACATGACACAAGTTTTAGGACTTTTAAATGACTTGTTTATTTAATGCATTTTATCTGAAGAAGTTCTAACATTTGTGGAACGAAAAGCACTTAATAAAGGACTTGTATTTGCTGTGGTACAATTTGGACTGTTTCCTTTAGCTGTTTTTGTCTTTTATAATAAATGTTTCTACCAATGCAAGTAGAGAGAAAATAATATTTCAGCACCTAGCCAAAATAATCATTCCTTCAGAAAATGATTTAAATCAGAAAAAAACTATCCATTGTCCAGGTTTATTATGCTTGGGGTGTATATATTTGTCCAAGTGGTGATTTAAAAGGTGACAAGGTAGATTTTGTTGCTAATGCTCTGCCAAGAGAATAAAAGTAATGTCCTTCGGCTTTTCCTGGTTAGGGTCGCCACAGCGGAACTCTGGTCCACTAATGATTGGCAATGGATTTGTACGGTGCCGAGGTGCCAGCCCGAAGCCCAACCTTCAAACAAGGTACACCCATTCACACACGCACCTACCTGCATGTCTTTAAACGTCACTTGACCACAGGGTGGACATGCAGACTTCACACAGAAGGCGCTCCAGCCGAGAATCGAATGGGAGAACCTCTTGCTATGAGAACACGACTAAGCTGCCAGCAGCCAGCTGACCTCGCTCTGCCAACAGAATCAAAACATTATTTATCTTCAAACATCTCTGTTACTTTTGAAGAACAATTATATCTTTCTGCTTGCCTGATATAAGAGAAGATGAAGATGACAAGGGAAACTGCAATAATTCTACTATTCAAATACACTGAAGTGGTTTCCCTGGAGAAAACAATCTCAAAATTTGATAGTTCATATATATGTAAACCTGATACCTCTTTAGGGTATTAAATAAACCATTAATATTCCATAACAAAATGAAGATTCATAAGTGATACTGACAAAGTACTAGATGGATTATTGGATTAAGTCATTTTATGACTGTTTCCAAGAAACATATACAATTATGTGCACCCATTTCTTACCCTTCGACAAACATAATAAACTCCAGCATTGGTGTATCATGGAAACAGTGAATCATTCCACACATAAATTCATACATACTTCTTTATTTCCCAGGTATTCACTCAACAACTTATTTCATGAAATCCCATGCATCAACACAATGAAATGAGACTGGATATATGCATATGTATGAAAATATCTAACCTTTCTTTTGCAAATATTTAAATTCATATGAACTCTTCTTGGGTAACGGTTGTTCAATTATGATTTAATGTCTTAAGCTCTAACATGATGCCAGTCATCTCATTTTAACCTGTTTTTTTTCAGAAGTACATAACACATTTTGCCATACTACAGAACAGTATTTGGATTCTTTGTATTTATACATACCCCATACGATACTCTCTGTCTAAAGGCACAGCCCATTGGCACAACCATGAAAACAGAATGGAATGCAGAATTGTTTACATTATAGCTGGGCAGCAACAAATAGCTTTAGCTGTATATGTTAATATAAATGCATGCCACCACAGTAGAGACCATGTATATAAGCACTTAGAAAATGCATTCAATATTTTAATCATAGCTTTAAAATTACATTACAAATTTTGTTTCTCTTCTGAAAGTGTTGCGAAATGAAACATGATCTGTTGATGTGCTAACTAATATGATTGCTAAGACACTCAAAATCCTGAGTAGATAATTGTACCATCTTGCTTTCTTTTTCTGGTAATGTCACAAGAAATGTATTTCACGTGGCTTGAGTTCAGTGAAGTGCCATCAAATCTATTGAGAGCAATTTGATACATAAAAGTAAATAGAATTAGTTCTACTTTATTTCATAGGTTCATAGGTAGGTACTAGGCTATCTGCCCGAGGGCATTTTTAAGCCTAGCCAGAGTGTGTTGGCTTTCATCGCCCCGTTGATTAATTAACTGATCCTCTGTCAAGCAGAGCCAATGAAGTGATCCCAGGGGTGTATTTTCTGTTACCCATCCACTCGTCAAGGTTTCTCTTAAAGAGTGTTAGTGAGGGTCTCTGCCTGATGTCATTTGGAATTTTGTTCCAAAGCATGGGGAGTCTCTGTGACAGGAATCTATCCCTCCATCATGTTCTATTTATTGTTGTGGCGAGGTTTAGCTCACTAGAGCGCATGGCTCATAGTGACTTGAATTTCCTTAGGTGGAGCATGTCCATCAATTCTGAGTTGGACATGGCTTTGTAAGTCAGGCAGAGATCACCTCTGAGTAAGTGATATGCCACTGAGTACAGCCGGAGTTTTTTCAGTCGGGCTGCATAGGACATATGTTTGAGGCCAGTAATCCTCTTGGTGAGGTGCTTTTGTGGTCTTTCCAGCTATTGGAAGTGTCTTGTGAGGTACATTCCAACTGGGGCATTGCACTCTATGATGGGTCTAATGAGTGATGAGTAGAGGGGCACTATAACCTCTTTTTTACTAGATGCGAACCTCATGTTATTAGGAAAAAGCAGCATGTAAAGGCTTCCACATTATAGCCTGTAACAGTCTGCTGATATGACAGGCATATTAGGCTTAAACAAGACACCCATTAATTTAAGCCTTTTATTGCAGTTGCCATTTATTTACCCATAATGTATTACTACTTCTGATCTGTAACAGCAAGGCAATGTTTTGAGTAATACATATTCTTATTGCACTTGACAAAATTTTACTGAATTCATAATTGTCTTAACTACAGAGCCACAATTTAACCTGGTTCCATGACACAGAATGATGGAGCCATCACAGAGACAAAACAACTAAAGACTGTTTCCATGGCCTGCTGGAATGGGGGACAGGGCAAAAAAAGGAAGGAAGGAAAAAAGAGAGACAAAGTAGCAGTAGATGTGCAAAATATGCAATCTCTTAAACACTACGTTTGGTCACTGGAGGATCCGGGGAGGGTCAGGTGTGAAGGTGCAGTATTGTGTCTGCTCACCCTTTCTGGAAGGGAGGTATGGGAATTCTTTCTGTAAACAGGCACATCCATAGTTATGAGGATGTACTGTGACTAGAAGACAAGTTGCTGTTAAAAACTCAGCATTAGTGAGTAGAGTTGGAGTTAAGTGACATGTATGGTGAAGAATGTGACATTAGCAACGCCTTCCGGTAAGGACATTTGAAAAAAAAAAATCCCTTATATTCAGGCTCTTTGATTACTGGCCCAGAGAGGGGATGACACATAGTGATACAAATCACATACTGGCAGCAGTGTTTGGCATCAAAGTAGGGAAAACTGAGAAAGCATTAAAAGCCAGGGTATATGAACATTATTATGAGATCAATTAAAATGTTAAAACAAATGCCCTACATAGCTGTTCTTTAATTTGTGAAAATAGTAGATTTTCTTTTTGAGTATTGTAGTGTGTTGACCTTAATCTATTAGCAGTCAGTGGGAGATGTTACTTGACTATTGTGTACTGATTTGGCAGTTATGATTGAATGCCAGTGTTTCACCAGGTTTAAATGACCAGTTGTCCTTAGCCCCACTTTTAAAACTGAGGGCAGCCAACTCTAATTAACAATAACTATTTATGAATATATGAGGGATATTCATTGATTGTTTTGAAAGTACATGTCAACCATGAAGGAAAGAATTTTCATCCACCCTTGATTTAACCACATAAATGCTTTGTCCATAATATTTTGCTTATAATATATTTTACTAATAATATGGTTTTTACTATGTGGTTGATAAAAAATTATTAACATATATTTATTAATTGCAAACAATTTTAATAAGTGCAAACATTTACTGACATTTTAGTATTTTGAATTAATTTTGAGAAATTAAGCATTCCAAATTCTCAAGGATCAGATATTTAAATCCTGACAAAAAATAATTGGCAGCCTATCTGGACAATGTGGTCATTTTTTATAAGGACTAGGAAACTCACACCCCTAAGGTGCAAGCAATGCTATACTTCTTATGGAAAGTTAGACTTGCAGCAAACTCAGTTTACTTCAAGATAGACATGGCAGCAGCCTGTTATCTGTGCTATATACAAGGTAAGAGAATAGTAAGTAAGTCATCAGGATAAAAAGTTAAACACAGTATGGAGATAGGCCACAGCCTCAAAAAATAAATAAATAAACACAGTATGGAGATGGGCCAGACCCTCAAAATACATAAATAAATAAACACAGTATGGAGATGGGCCAGACCCTCAAAAATAAATAAATAAATAAATAAATAAAATTAGTATGGAGATGGGCCAGACCCTCAAAAAAAAAAAACAGGTGATAGCTTGGGGTTATCAGACTATTATCACAAGTTTATTTCAGATTTTTCCTCTATTGCCTGTCACTTTCCTGATCTAACCAACTGTAGGCCACACCAAATGTCAGACACATGTTACAGAGCAAACATTTCAGAAGTTAAAAGATATGTTGTTATCAGAACCCATTTTAATAGTTCAAGACTTCAAAATCCCATTTATTGTCTATACTGATGCATCTGACATAGAGATTAGGGCTGTTCTTTCAGAAAATGTAGGAGGGGCTGATCACAGCATTTGTTACTTTAGCCATATGCTCTGAAATTGTGAGTAGGATTATTGAAATAGGCTCTCAAAACATGTTATTATTATATTTTAGGAAGCTTTAATCTCATCACAAGCCACTCCCTTCTGCAGTGCATTTATAAGTAAAAGGATGGCATTTCTAAGCTTGCTCTTTTGACATATTAGTCCTCCAGCTATTCAAATTTAAGATTACTCATCTTCTAAGCTATTGCCATTTTAAAGCACATGATATGGCCCAAGCATGCAGTCCATCTATGATTACCTGATCAGATGGCCCTTCATTTGGGAAGGCAGTTCATAAGGCATAATGATTGCAATGAAGGCTGCTCCTTTTAGGTCAAGACAAGCAGACAGGAAGTACTGTAAGGAACACAGGGAGAAGCTTAGAACCATTATTTTAGCAAAATATGCAGATACCTTCTCCCTTGTAAATAATAGCTTTGTCTAAACAGTAATGCCTTAATATTTTTCTCAATTTATTTTTAATATTTCTTTTTCCATATCACAATACTCTTTTGTATTATTCTCTAAATTCTAATATGTTTCTATAAATATTCTTACATTTTGATTTCTCTTTCTTTCTTACAACATTCTGCCACTGAAAAAAGTACTTTTTATACTTCTTTTTAATTTCAGTCCACCACTCAGGCAAGTTTTTATAGCAGTCCTTCATGGTTATATAATCCTTCCATAACTATAATACTTGCCACTCTTCAATTTTTATCTCATAGTTTCTCATTTATTCTTTTTATTCCCTTTCCACTTTTAAAATGCTCTCTTTCTTCCATCACCTCCATCAATATTACTAAATTGCCTGAAAAACCTGTCACAACTACATAACCATCTGTTATCCCCAAGCTTTCTGATAATATAAAATAATCAGTTTCATATCCAAGTGCCCGTTCTATAAGTCCATTGATTTTTTTTCTCCACACAGCTAGTTTACCACATTTTATCACTTCCTAAACAGCTTACCCTTTCTTTTTACATTTTTCTCCTTAAATTACAATTGAAGTCCCCTACTATTATAATTTTTATGTTAACCAGTACATAGTGTAACATTTGATTAAACAGATTCTCTCTTCCCTTGCTTGTTAAATATGCATTTAATGTTACAATTTTATTTATGTTTATATTTAACATTTGTTAACCGGGAAGGTCTGATTTGGAACAAGCCACTTTTCAGCAGAGGCCTGGGGAGAAATGCTCCAGATGCATGTCTTTGTAATGTGGGAGGAAATCAGAGTACTGGAGGAAACCCACACAAACACAGGGAGGACATACAGACTCTACACTGAAGGCAGCCCAGCCAAGACTAGAACCAGAGAACCTCTTTCTGTGATGCAACAATGCTACCGCTACACCACTGCACCATCCAATTCTATAAACATGTTCTCACATCCATGGCATTTAACCTTCCCATCCTTACCAGTTTCACTTCTAGTATTTTCATTTTTTTTTCTTGCCAATAAACATCTTTCTTAAATGATGACATATGACATAGGCAATCCTACATTTACATAAATGAAAAACAACATTAATACCACTTTAGTTACAAACATTATACATCACAGACACCATTGAAACAACTATAGTTACAAACATTACACATCATTTATAATATATATCCAGTCATTGTCAGTTAAGCATTATACATTTCATTCAAATCCTGCTTCTTAAACCTCATTCCTTTTCTGCATATATTGTTCCCACAATTCCCATTTTTCCTATATAGTTTACTCCTTCCCTTTCCTAAACATCCCAATTCCAGTTGTTTCATCTCTGTAATTGAATTCATGTCTTCTAGTACAGTTGGTCTAGACTTTGATTTCCATTTTGTAGTAATTGCTTTTCTGCTAGCCACCATAATTAGACTCACCAAGACTTTACCATGTCTAGGCAATTCTGATTCTGTATCATAGCTCAAAAAATCATTTTCCAAGTAAATCCAATCCACTCACCCAGCATCTCTGACAGAGTGGTCCACAGGGAATCCCCAAAGTCTGCCAGCTCATTACACTCCCAAAAAATATGTTCCCAGCCACCTCTTTCTTGCCTGTCACACCTCCAACATTTGCTATCCACCTGAGGAAAAATTCTATGGAGTCTACCTCGGTATAAAAATGCCTATGTAAATACTTCCAGCAAAGATTCTAAATCTTCTAGACTTTGGTGCATATTTGGGAGATATACATATATTCCCCATTGCCCCTCTGTGAATTGCTTATCCAGTCTCTCTTCTCAATCCTTTCTAAGTTCCTCTGATTGATTCTTATAATTATCATGCAATATTTGCATGCCCTACTAATTCTTCCCTTTTTAACAGCAGCTTCTGTTCTAGATTCTATTAAAAACTTTACCAGTGCTGGTATTTCATTTAACATCCCATATTTCTTTCTTTTTATCTATACTCTGATATCACTGCTTGATAGAGAAGGCAATCTCTATCCTGCAGTCCAAATAAATTCTTCTCGTCTTCCCATTCTATTACCTTTCCCTTTCTACATATGTGCTCCCAATACCTTGGTTCCTTTGCAGTTTTCTCCAATAAATTTCAGCTCACTCTTGCCTACTATCTGTATCCCTAACCACAGTCATCCTATCGGCAGAAACACTTTTCTCCATTCTTGTGCTGGGTTAGTTCTTAGAATACTCCCTGCTATTTTGTGAATATAATACTCTGTATGACTTTTGTTGTTTTCCTTAAGAATCTGCATCCAAAACCCCAATCTCTCCTTAGTTCTTGAGCTTCCGCCCTATATCATCATTGTTTCTTTCCACTTTGAATTATAGTTTTCTGCTTGTGTAATGTATAAGAGCCTTAACAGTGTTGCTCTAAAATACCTCCTCAAATTGGATAATCCTTGTCCACCTTGTTCTATTGGAAGAATCAGCTTAGCCCACTTCCACTTGACCCTTGCTGTCTTCCCTTCCCAAATAAAATCCTTCAACTTTTTTCAATTGCTATCCACAGCTGCATCTAATATTTTCATTGTTCTTTTATACAACACAGCCACTCCAGAACAACTTTCACTTCCTAAGGTATTTCCACTAGACAATTTTTCTGTTTGTAGTCTTTCGTCACTTGTCAGGAATCTTAAATCCTCTAACAGAATAATATCCACATCATATTTAGCACACCATTCCAGTAGCCTATCCTTTTTCAGTATTAATAAAACTGTTCACATTTACTGAAAGTATTCTAAAAGTTTTGCTTTTCCTGTCTGTTATGTTTAATGGAAGCATTTTACCATTTCCATTTTCCTATATTTACTCTTTTTCCTATTGAATATTTTCCTGGGTTTATGTACAAATCATCGTTGATCCTCAGAATCAGATTTTTAACTGGCTAGAACTTAAAAAAATATATAACTCCTCCTTTTTCCCTTCCATGTTTTTTTTTTTCTTCTTCTACTGTTTCTTATTTTCCTAGTTCTTGTATTTCTTTCTTGTGTATGTTTTCTTCACCTTCCCTTCTTTTTTTCACTATATACTGTTTGCTCTTGACAATCCATCAAAAAGTGGGGTTTTTTGCACAACCTGCATTCAGGCACACACCTTCTTTCTGTATGCCCTATCTCCCCACACTGGTTACATTGTATCTTGTTACAATCATCAATTAAATGAAAAATGCCCCCAAAAAAGAAAGATGATTTAGGATAGCCAGCGTATATTGTCATTCTATAACCAGCCACAAAAATAACACTTGGCAAGGGTTTCACCATGTTTTTTTCCCATTTCAAAGAAGCTTGCAACCTTCACTCTCCATTCCGTAAGTTTCTTTCATCTTTAACTTTCATAATGTTATCAACAGTTTCACACAAACCCTGCATGTATTTTTTAACATCATCTTATTACAGTTCATTGGTTGCAAATTGCAAAGTAACATTTTTTAGCATATAAGTTATGACCGGAAAACAAATAATTGTTTCACAAATAAATGACCTTTTTTTCATTACATAATTTCAGAAATTTTATTATCAGTCCATCAGTTTCAAATGTTCAGCCACAAAAACTCTCTGTCCCTATATGTATAAAAACTGAATTTCTTCAATTTAAGAATGCAGAACTCTTACCAAACAAGGGTTTAGCCTCTATAAACTACATTTTTTTCTGAGCATCAGTTATAAACATTGGGGCTTTATCAGGCATATTATGTCTGAAACCATCTAAATTAATGCCTCTAACAATGTGTGAACACTTTGTTTAAAGAGAGGATTGCAAATTAAAAACAATTTGTGGGATTCAATAAACTCTGTGTAGGCTTCACACAAAGCCTATATGAAGTTTATTTGTTTGCGCGGCAAGCAGCAGTGGTGATTACATATTCATGCAACACACCACATTTAAACATAAACAAGCACAGTTTTGTGGCTTTTGACACTGTTGCCAGCCAGGAAACCATGTAAAACAACATAAATAGCAAACCTGTTTACAGTAGAGCAATCTACTTTAGTGGGATTACACAGAATGCCACAATGATTACAGGGGGGTTATTATAAGGCAATGTGCATAGCCCAAACACAGTACAGGACAGTGTATACAGTGCAAAGTATTGTGAAATCCCATTCCAGCCATTCTGTACAAAAGTTGTGTAAATGTTCTGTAAGGGTTCATGGACTGCCATTTAAAATAAACAGTAAGTATGTTCATTATATAGGGACACACACATGAATTGTAGGAATTAATACAGGGAAAGAAAGAGGACACATGAAACATCATAATGTACAGCAGATGAGGGCATGTAAATGAAAGACAGTTGTAGTAGGAACACTAATCACATATCAACATGGTACAGTACAGCCTTCACGGTAAAAACATATATTATGTGACTGTCAGACAAGGTGACATAGCAATGGAGAGGATGTCTTTGTGAGATAAACATCCTGACATGAGCAATGGAGAGGACATCTATCAGGGATGTTGTATACAATTGGGATTGGGTGCATATTTTGAAGCTGTGCAAATTGATTTGCCTGAATATCAGTGTAATGTCAACAGAGGTCTCCAACATGTGGGATACAGTCATATGCCCATGGTCAACAGTAAAAGAAGTACATGTAATCATGGACAATATCAGAATAATACCACCTTTACTCCCATGTCTCTGACACAACATATGTGATTCTGAGTGATCATAAATGGTTCTGGGTGACTGCACTTGCACAACTATTATGACATGTCAGCAGTCTATACGGGTAATTGAGCACACAGTCCTGACACTGTAACATTTACTGGAGGTGTTAGGAGAGATACTGCTATACCTGTATGTGACATAATAAACCCAGGCTAGTTGCAGCTATATATGTATTGTTTGCATCACTGGAACAGGTATTACACATGATTCTGGTGTAAAACCATGATGTGTGTTCCACACCATCAGACAGTAATGTCTATGTAACAAAAAGAATAAGTAAGTATGGCCAATAAGATGTGTGACAGCAAACTGTGACAAAGATGTTGCACTTCAGTTACACATCATTGGAAGATGTGTAGGTAGGTACAAGAAGAAGGGTGCACTGTAATCAGGTATTGGTGTGATGAAGGCTGTGAACTATGGAGGTATTCTGGCCTTTTATGTGGATGTCCTGCACATACTCAGTGGTTGTGTTACATATAAGGAAGTAGTCACCACTGTGGCCACATGCTGGTGGACATTCCATATAACATCTATCCCAGGACACAAGTCACATACCAATTGGTCTGCCTATAGAGTGCAGTATCTACATTATCCTTGGTTTGTGCATTTGTTTTCATAATGTAACAAATCCCCCCATGTTTTTGTTTCATGTTATGTGTTGTCATGGCTGTGGCAGCAATTGTTGGTGTGCATTGATACTGTCTGTATTATGCTAATATCACAGTTGAAGTCAATGATTGCCCACAATCTGTAGTCCTGCAGACATCTGTTTGGACACAGTATGTGTATGTCATTCTTAATGTCTGTGACTTAAATAATGGACAGGAAAAGGTGTAGCAGATAGCCCTGATATATGGATCTGATCACTGAACCAGAGTTATACATCACTTCACACATTTCAGCATATTTAGATGCCACGTATGTGATCCAGCTGTCTACCCACTTGGTAATATAGGTGTTTATGGCCACATCCGATAGTGTTGAGTGAATACCTCTGTGTGGATTTGTGTCAAATGCCCTGGCCTTGTCAAGTTCCACAGGATGATAGTGTTCTCATCATGCATGCCCTCTATGAACTCTTTCAGGACAACTAACAGATGTAAAAGACATGGATGTAGCATTAACAACTTATGCATGTCTGTTGCACACAGCCAGGATATTACTAGTGTCTAGATAGAAAAGGTCCATGCTTTCTCACCAAGACAATACAGGCCCTACAAACCATGCCATGATGTATGTGGATAGACTGAAAGCCATGTCACTGTAATCTGTATTGTATAGGATGAGGTGACTAGTGGCTGGCCTACTGGTCAGTCTCTGATCCTCTTATGTTGGGAATACTGCACATCTGCAAATCAGCTATAGCTGATGACATCAGCCATGTGTGGTGAGGAGAAAATGCTAATAGCAATGCCTCACATGCTGGTATATAATACTCTCTCTAATGTCAAGCAAGTACACAAATGCACATACATCCCAGGTGACTGCAGTGAGAACAGAACCCCTACCTATCTAAATACACTGCCTAGAGAATGCTGAATTTAAGGCAAACACCACAGCTCAAGTCTGATTTGGAGAGTGTCAGATAACAGTTTATATCTGATGACCTCAGCAGTGTGTGGTGAGGATAAAATGTTATTAGCAGTGTCCCAAATGTTCTTTCTAATGTCAAGCAAATGCACAAATGCACACACACACACACACACACACACACACACACACACACACACACACACACACACACACACACACACACACAACAGTTGACTGCAGTGAGAAGAGAACCTCTACCTATCTAAGTACACTGAATAGAGAACTCTGGATTTAAAGCAAGTGCCACAGCTTAAGTCTGATTTGGAGAGTGTCAGGCAACAGTTTATAGCTAATAACATCAGCAGTGTGTTGTGAGGTGAAAATGCTAATAGCAGTCTCTCACATCCTGGTGAAAAATGATCTCACTAATGTCAAGCAAGTACACAAACCCAAGTTGATAACGGTGAGGACAGAACCTCAACATGCACATACTCACACTGTAGAACACAGTCTGACTTTTACAAGGGTACAGGACAACTTATGGTGGATGACATCAGGACTGGATGTTGGAGAGAAGATGTTGGGAGACCTGCATGAAATGGATAAGTAGGCATGTGTAAGTGTCAATATATTTCAAGTTTTTCATGTTACCAAATTGAAGATTATGCAGTGTGTAGTATATGGTGGTTATGTCCCAATGTGCAAGTATACTTTAAGAAACAGCTTTATAAACTATATGCAAACAGATGTCCAAATTACTACAAGTATTTGAAAATCTGAATGTGTATTGTCATTCTAAAGATGTGCATGGTATATCACACAACATTTGTTATTAATTTATATAGTGTAGTTGATATATTTGTGAACAGGTACTGAGAGACCAGGGTTGCACTGCATGGGGGGAGGTAACACATGACTGCATTATAAATATGTGACATATTCTTAGATAGGGCCTTGATGTTTTTATGTTTCCACATGTAGTTTCATAGCATGGAGACTAAATGGACAGTAAACAAAACTAATACATGCTATTATTTACTTTTCATACATAGAGCAATGGTGAGTAGCATATTTGTGTGATAGCTGGCAAAGTGTTTGCACATGCAGGATACACATTTCTACTGCTTTCCCTGTTTACGCACAGTTAAGCATTGTGCAAACACAAGTCTCATTGCTAAAATTATGAGAGTTAGTATTGTGTGCATGAAACACACCTGCTGCTTAGCTGACTCTGTGGTAGCAAGTATAAATGCCTTGACAGTGTCCTTTTTCAGCCCAGATGATATAAGGTTCAAATCCAGGTGTATGTAATATTTTTAAATAAGCATTGATCTTATTCTTCTTTCAGCTTTTCCCAGTTAGGGGTCACCACAGTGGATCACCTGTGTGCTCATGATTGTCAGTGGAGTTTTATGGTGTTGAGTTGCCAGCCCAGTGCCCACCCTTCCACAGAAGGCACACACATGCATGCACTCACGCCTAGGGCAATTTAGAGTGGTCAATCCTCCTATAATAGAGTGAAATTTTATATTACTCTACCTTCACCATGTGTTACTGTATTTTGACATAGTTCAGCATGCATAAGTGGCATTGCATAGTGGTAAGAGCACCAGAGAAGAGCTGTTCACCATTGTTTGGCATTGGGGCACAATGCTAAACTCCATGCAAACATAGAGGTGAAAAAGTGAAGGGATCCATTGTTTTTTTTTTTCTTTTTCTTTTTTTACTTATGTGTGTGATTCTATTTTTGACCAGATTATAAGTGTTAAAATAGGGCATATAGGTAAGTGATGAAATGGGGAGGCAAGCAGGGGGAAGAACAAAGGAAAGCAATATAAGTGTGCAGAAGGGAGGTAGGAAAGAAACATAGCTGTCCTTTTCTTAAAAATATGCACAGAGTATTAGCTGAATTTGGACTGTACTTCCACAAAGAGGGGTGACAACAATGCACTCATGTTGTATAGCCAAGTGGACCAAAGTAGGTGTGTCAAGAAGACATATGTGTGAAATGAAAAGGTATGTATGGGATGATATTTTTTTGTGGGACAGGTGCTCATTTTTCTTACTTTAGTAAGAGAGGAATGCTGGGAAAGAGAAGTTGGTATTTCTAGGTCAGGTATGTTGGGTAGGTGAGGAAGCAAATGCAAACAGGGCAAACAAAACAAGACTATCAGTGAGAGACACAAATGTTTGAGGGACACCATGACTGGGGTGAGGTGAGGGGACAACACAAAGCTCATGCCAGTTAGACATGGAGACAATGAGAATCTATTCCTCACCCATAGGACTGTCATCACTGCCCACCTTACTGGCTGCTAGAGTGCTTGACATCTTCTCCTCCTACAGACCATGAGGGAGAGTAGCATCTCCATTTAGTGTAGGTGTACATCAATGGTGCAGTGCATGACCCTGTGCACCAACCCTGGCATCTTCTGGCAGATGATGAAATCCCCACCTCTGCCAGTATACCTGAAAGGTGCCACACCACCAGCTTCTGGGCAGTGCTACCTGAGGGCACAGGTAGTACAAGGGTAGCAGAGGCAGCACTGCCAGGATGGGTCCCAGATGTGCTGGGCATAGGTGCTGGAATCAGTGAAGCAGGGGTAGGCTGACCCACTGGGGCTGGCCTACCTCTCTGTGCTGCAAAGAATTTAGTGATTTGTTACAGATGGATGACATGGAAGCATTTTGACAGCACATAATATAGCATTTAAAAAAATTACAAAGGTTGGGGTGAGAGGAAAAAAAAGAAATAAAATTAGTACAATCATATGTGACATACAATGCAATAACACAATTATACAACTATTTTATCTGAACTATTATATAAGTATACACCCTAACAACTACAAACTGTAATTATGGATTGCTCAAAGTAATCCTTGTAATATGCACATATGATTGGTCCAATTATACAGATTACACTTAACAGCAGGGCATTTATGCCAACTGTAATAGAGTTTAATTTATGTAATATTATTAAACAATTGCAGCATTTTATAGTTGTTACTCATGGTATTTGAGCACACAACATTTGACTACAGTCTTACACTTGACTCCTAAAGTTGTTTTGCTTTTTCAGTTAGGATATGCATGCTCACTTTGCTACTATTCCAAGCCTCAGACTTGTAGAGCCAGAATACCCCCCCCCCCCGCAGAAGCCTTTGGTTGTGAAGCTTTACCAGGAGTCCAATAAATATCCTGGACTCCTGAACACCCTATCTCTGTGCCCTAAACTGGTAACTTTCCTTTCTAACTCCAGACATGTCTAATCACAAAAATGGAACAAGGCAAATGATGATTTCCCACCAGTTCCTGTTATTATGTTTACTGGTAGTACTCAAACCCAAAAAACAATGCCAACCATGTTTGCACAATATTAAGCAGACAGCAAAAGTACCAAGCAGGGAGGAAAGCAATTTTTGAAATTGGAAGGTTAATCTGCCACTTGACATTACTTTGAGAGGTATCTGCTGCTGTAACTGTTAGGTGATTTAACTTTGCAGAAATGCACTGGGACATAAATTTCATGACCTGACACATTTTATTGGTTTGACTTTATACACTAATTAAATTGATGTTTACAGTGTGGAATTCAAACCTATGCATAATGGACAAAACATTTTCTTCTACAGTGGTGACTTACCATCTTTTCGACAGAAGCAGTGTTTCTCAGACACTGTCATGAATCATTCATAAATACAGATGACAGTTTGAGGTGCTAACCATCTATTTGTGTGTTCTGACAGGTCCTTGTATATAGATTCATTTGTGTATGTGTCTTATTTGACTGTGAAGGCCATCCAAGTCCACACTGCAGAATTATACTTGCAGAAACATAGTAGACAGTATACCCTCAGTCATACATCTGAACCTTCAAACACAGTAAGGGTGTCTTATCCCTCATACATATAATTCATATCAGTTCCACAATTTATAATTATGTATGAATTGTTGTAAGTGATATTTAATATAATGTGAAATAGAACAACAGTAAAATGTCTGGAATTTCCTGTATTAGAACCCAGAATCATGTGTATGACAGACCTACACTTATACCTGTTGCCATAGGAAACTTAAAATAACACTTGTATATTTTCCTGTTCAGTACAATAAACTGAACTGTCACAACAGTAAAAAAAATTCCAATTCCTGTATTAGAAGCCAAGACCATCTGTATACAGCCCTACACTCACACCTGCTACCACTGAAAGAGCTATATAACAGTTGTATAATTCCCCATTTATTCTTCAGTTCTGTTTCTTAACCACCACGCAATGCCACTTAGTGTATTTGCACTGTGCCCAACAGAATTAATAGAATATATCTATTTTAAAGTGATGTCTGTCTGCATCCTTTTTGCAGGTGTTCAATGGCTGTAGGGGTTGAGGAAGCTTGCTAACCACCGTGCAATGTCGCTAAGCATTGTTGCACAATGCAAAGCAAAAACTGCAACAATGTATACTTTTTGAACTTCAACCTGTCTGTGGGCTGTATGCAGGTATTCTGTCTGCTTCCTGTGTGAACCACTAGTTCAGATTTGCCCACTGCTAAGCATCACACAAATGAGATAAGCACATCTAAACTTAACATTCATTGTGTTTCACCATTTACTTTGTTTGTGCTAGACCGAGCACCGTGCAAACACTGGCATTAATTATAAAAACACAAAAAAGGGAAAATTAGGTCAAATGAACAAATCTATTAAATAAACAACACTACAAAATTTATGTTGGTACACATGAAATATTTTTACACAGGTCTGGATTTGAACTCTCACTGCAATGGACCTTCAAAACAAAATAAGGGTGTCTTACCCCTCTTTGCCACACAAAGCACTTTGCAGCACAGAACTAAAATCATTGTGCATACAACCAACTGCAACATCATCCACAGTACTAACAAAACATGGGACAGTTGTTTGTACATGTATTAATTTCAGAAGTAGTGCACTAAGTTATCACATAGCTATTTCTGACTATTGCTTGCAAAAATGCAGCTTCTGTCTTATCTCTCTGTATTTGTTGCCCATTCTTGTCTTATCTGACCAGTCATCTGAGACATGCAGTCCATAAGGCATTCAGTATCATTGTCCTTAACTCATTCACTCTAATGGAACTCAGGAAGTTTGCACTGTAACTTCCAATGGGCAGAGCCTAAGCCTTTTGACAGAATCAAATTATGTCCTCACATTTCAAACAAATGTTCATATCTCTGCAACCATAGGAGTTATGAAAGAAATATAAATGGCAAACTCTTCAGCGCAAACTATTTTTACAGTGGTAGTATTTTTTAGGTTCTATGTCTTAAAGTGAATTGTATAAGTCACAGTAAACACAGCAATTATTACATTTGTAACATTTGATGAACAACTTACAATATCTCTGCAACCACTCAAATTTCACACATGCCATCTGCAGCATTTTAATCATCTAGCTGAGAGCTTTCATATGAGGCTAAGGAGTTCTGACTCTGTTACTTGGTTGTTGAGATATTTAAAAAACTGTGAAAATGTTATCTATATAAATTAATGTCATAAAAACAACAGTTAATATCTATTTATCTGCACTAAGCAGAGGTCAAATAGTGTAGTTGAATTTGCCATTATGTAAGCTTTAAGATGAAATCTTTTAAAACCTTGTGCATAGCATGTTTTTAGAATTATTGATGCAAATATGAGCAAGAAATATTTGATGCCTAGAGGCATCAGTAGGAGTTAACTGCAGATGCACCTGGAGGTATCACTCAGATGTAATGAGTTAAAATTTGTGAGGATATTAAATAGCAGTAATATACAGTTGTCAAGAAATGAAGGGGAGGTTGAATGATATTGAACAGAAACTGTAAAATCTGTGCTGCTTAGTTACATTTAAAATCTTGATACCAATACTTCTACACTTTGCAAGTGTAATCTGGCTGACACACCCACTGGAAATAGGGGAGTCTGAATTGTTGTTGTGTTTGCCTTCTCCCTACCAGTAATCATTCACAGTTACAATCCATTAGCAACAAACACTGAAGGAGTGCCTGCACTGTGTTGAGCCAAATATTTGGGATTCAGTAATTCTGAGTGCACACCTCATTTGCATCTTCACCATGCTCACAGCCCTGAATCTACACTATAAAAGGGGAACTGTGTAACTAGGGAACCTGAAGGTGAGAAGACTTGTTTATGTGGATAACACAGAAGAAGATATTACTTTATGATTATCTGCACAGAAGACTACTGATCTTGATTAGGAATGCTTGCATTTTTCCCCTCTACACTGCATATGCTGAAATGTCAGTAAGAAAAATCTTTTAAAATATATATGCATTAGCAAATGATATTTTTATCTGTATGCATTTCGTAGAAATGTAGTGATGGCATAGGCATGTTTTCAGGGCATTTTACATACTCCGATGCACAGCCTTATTAACTCTCATTACAAGCACTAAAGTTTCACCTCTGTAAACTCTTCTATTGTTCTATTTCCATGAAATGTAAATGTCCTATACAATGACGGTGTTAGCCTTCTAGGATGGATCATACGCACCTCTTAGAAAGTGCCCGCTGCAGGTAGACATGACTGGAAATTGCTTAAAATGGAATGTTCTGTGGTAAATCTGTACACATGGTTCAGGGATAATTTATTTAATTGCATTCTAGCATCTCAATGGTTTGTTAGCAAAAAGTGTAATCCGCCTGTTGTTTTGGGGCTGCAGGAGGAAAGTTACATTTCTGGTATGGCACAAACAAGCTTTTGCTATTGTTATTCTCCTTATTTTGGATCCAGCCTTGCTTTGTGTGCGATTGTAATAATGTATGTTACAACCACACAATTCCTTTTTATATATTTGAATATCTTGACTGTTTTATGTTTCTTCAGTGGGTAAAACTGAAATACTAATACTGAAATGTTTTGTGTTACATCAAAGCAAGACTTTTATTTATGTTATACATATGTGTATTATCCTTCTTTTGCATTTTATGCCACATAGGATTATGGCACTCAGGATTCCCAATCCCCAAAATCCACCCTTCAGTGACCCTGAAAATGAAATCATTGTGGAAGCCTTTCCGTGTCATAGTGCCTTTCTGCTTGAGAGGGGAAGTAGGGATATGTCTGACAGAATGCAAATTTGGCAGCAGATAGTTGCTGATCTGAACTTAGTAGATGGCCAGAGCAGGATATATGACCAGATACACCACAGGCCACTGACATGATTTCATAGGCCTGGAGGAGAGCAGCTGCAGTGGCCCAGGAATGGAAGGCTACTGGGGGGAGCTGGTACATAGGCACACTAACACCAAAAATAAAGAGTTCTTGTCCACTGTCAGAGATCCAGACAGCTCACTGGAAAATGCACAACAGCATGCCATTCAGGGAGAACAACTATGTCCCAGGAGAAGCTTCCAGGTAGGCTTACCTATCTCAATTGTTAAATATTTCTTGTTTAGCAAAATACTGACAGAAATACTTAACTTCTGTTTAACATTAATTGTGTTTGAGGGGGCAGTAATTGTAGATTGATACAGTTAACAACACATTCTTGTTGATTTACACATGGATTTGGTCTGGACGTGTCATCCAAGTTCTTGTTAAAAAAGTATTATTAATGAACATATAAAGAGTAAAAAGTTTACCCCCCCGTGTTACTGTTAATTCTGATGATGTTGTTCTTACCTTTTGCTTAACTTCTTCCGAGACCATCTAGCATAGGGAACATATTATCATCTGCACAAGGTAAGCCAAACATTTTTATGTCAGTACTGATTAGCAGTTCAAAGAAATAATTAGTTTGTGATGTGAGTGTTAGGACTATTGTGTATATTGCTGTACTGTCTGTAATAGTGGCACCACTGTTAGTTTGTTAGCATATATTGAATTATAGTAGTGTAGGTATTCATTTTTTCCTACATTTAAAGCTTATTATCACAGGTTATCCTGATAGTGGAAGTGTGGGACTCCAACCAGCTGATGTCTGACTATCAGCAGACTCTGATGATGATGGTGGCCAAACACAGGCATGGCTGGGGTGGGGGGGGGGGTGAGAGGTTGAATTTGATACTGAGGTTGACATTCAGCCTTTCCCTGTAATTCCATTGGATGTGGCTAGTAGGCCTATGCCAACCCATTCCAGTGAGCCCTCAGATATTAGACAGGTGGAGGGCGAGACACAATCAGGGCAATGTGGTTACTTTGGCTTCAATCCCTGTTGGTTCTGGCTATAGACAAAGTGTGGGTGAGGTGCCATGCAGGAGGGTTGTTAGGGGTGCTTGGAGGAGGCCTGCTGTCCATCCTCCACCTGATCCAGGTGTGTCTTCCTGTGCCACTTGATGTATCTTTAGGGGCATCATGGAGATGCAGGCATATTTACATAGGTCCTCCAGAGAAATGCTTAGGGTTGTAGATGTGGCACAGATTGACATGCCTGACTGCCTCCACCATGTTGCTGATTCAGTGGATTGGATTAATAACATTTTGGAATGGGCATTGTCTGTAATGGAATGTCTGCTGGGAGGGTGATGGCATCCATGTGGGCAGTGGGCATAGGTCAGCAACATGCCTGATCATGCTCCCATAGTGGCACTACTCCCACTGCTACATCAGTGGTTGAGGTGTTCACATCCAGATGTGGCAGGTCATGGGGTTGTGGTTCTGGGCATCTTTATTAGGGGATCATATCTAGTTGACATCTGTCACATTCAGGTAGCAGCAGTGTGTCTGACCATGGGTGTGGATGTGCCAGTGCAACTCCTGGAAGAGCCAGTTCTCAAGGTCGTGTATGACAATGATGAACCGTCACCTCTACCATACATGACTCACACCTGTCTGACATAACAAGACACATACCTAGCACAAAGCTTGGCTGTGTTCCTGCAGACACTAACACACCAGTTTCATCTGAATGGCCCATGTAGACACATACACAACAATTACATGGTTCAGCTGTGAAGTTTAAAGCTCATTTTTTCTCACTGATCATTTGCTGCTTTATCCAAATGTCTGCCGGCTTCTCTTTCTTACTCACGCACACTCACTGACCTTTTGCATCATACTGGGCTTCTTGACAACCCCCCCCACTCCCCACAACACCCTGTGCAAGTGATGATAACTGCACCATATCCTTGTTTTCTATCTTTTGGATTCAGGGATACATATCATTGTGTCTGATGCTCAGGGTGCAGAGCTGACTTAGTGCTTAGTATATCTGCGCTTGCAATGTTGATTTGCTAATTGTACTTTTGACATATTTTGGTCTTAGAAAGTTAGACAGTTGATAGAATCAAAACTTTTTTTGCTTCAGTATTTTTAAAAATCTTCTGAGAGTTGTGAAACTGGAAACTGAAATGTGTCTCATTACTTTCTAAATTCTCTCTTTAATGATTTTCCAGTACAAAAGTATAAGGCCAAACTGACGATATTCAGTGACCATCAGTTCTTTTGAGAGATATGAATGTGTGAGTCTTTCATACCTGAGGACTACTACCTGATTGAGTATAGAAATCTCTGCTGTCACATGTTAAACTCATTGCTGTACAAATCACCCACCTTTTAATTGCTTAGATTACCAAGTAACAACATGCAAGGATATGCCGTTCATTCATATTATTATACAATACACTCCAGGTTCAACACTTACCTTGTAAATCCAGCAGTTGCAACAGTTTTAGTTTAGGACTGACTCAGTTTGATGCTAGGAGTACACAGTCATTACATGGGTAGGTAAAGGTTGTGAGTGTTGCCCGGCATCAATGTTACTATGTGTATGTGCATAGGATGAAGATTTTAGCCCCTTAGGTGGTGAGTGAGTGTTCTATGAGGTGCTTCTTAACCAATGTGAGGACATATTGACCATGCCTACATCTGCGTACACCTACAGCAGCTGCTGGTTCCCCCACTGACAACTCACCTGCATGTGGCTGTGGTGACCTTGCCATTGGTGCTAGGATGTGTACCCTTTCCCCTTCTCAATCCTGCTGAAGCTGCTTTCTCAGGATGATAATGTGAAGTATGGCACAGACAGTGGCTATTTCAGTACTTTTACATGGATTGTATGCAGAACACCTCCAGATATATCTAGACACAGGAACCGAGACTTCGGTGGCCAAAACACACACACACACACTCTATGATATTTCTGGTTTGAATGTGTGCCTCATTCTGACATTCTTCAGTAGGTGTGTGTGAATTTCTGATGGGCGTCATCAGCCACAGTTCCAGTGCACAACCTGCATCCCCAGTAAATGACCCTGTGGAATGTCACCCCTAGTGAACATCTGATACAGTTGGGAGGGGTTTGAGATATGTGAGTTGTGGTAACTGCCTTGGTTACCAGCACACAAATTCAGGATGATTCCCTTAGCATTACACATAGCTTGGCAGTTAATAGAGTGGAAGCACTTTGTGTTTATGTAGAGCCTTCCCTATTACCCAGGAGGTACCTTAATTTCTATATGTGTACAATCTATGGCACCCAGTACTTCAGGGTAGTGTACTACAGGGTAGACCTCCTGCATATCTGTGGCCTGTCTTCAGGAGCATGGGGAAAATATATGTGGTCACTGGCATGTTGGAGCACAGCATTCAGGAATTGATGGAGGATCCTGGATGCTGATGCCTGTGAAACCCCCAGCACATCCCCTCTTGGTCTCTGAAAAGTTCCTGTAGCTAAAATTCTAAGTGATACACATACATTTGTCTCTACTGGTATTGGTTCCCCTCAGTTTTTCCTGGATCTGAGTTGAGGATGACAGAGGTTGCATAGTTACTGTAGCGTGTCTCTATCTACCCTGTAGCACTCTACAATTTGCACCTCATGCAGATTGTAATAAGTTAACTGGGGTCTGAAAACTCTTCTTCTTGGCCGTTGTCTATTAGACTTCAGCCTGTTGCACATACACATGAATTAAAGCAACAGCAGCCCCTAACATTGTTTCTGTGTACACTCCTTTCCATGGCTGTATTGCAATAGGTTTTGCAATTCACAGGGAAAACTAGCACTGAGTCTACATGGTTGCTTTATAGCTTGTTGAGTAGCTCCTCCATCTTGGATTGGTTGATTAGTATACAATTCAGCTAGTTATGCTGTAATTAGCATGACACTGTGTTTACCATAGTTGTGCTGCTCTACACACCGACAAAGTGTAGAGTCACTTACTAAATACAAAACAGTGAGCTACCATGTACACATCGAGCCACAATGCACCACCATTTTAATGAACTATGTAAGGTTTATTGAATCTGCCTTAATATCTCTTAATAGTTTTTGAATGAGCAGCTGAAAATGTTACCCACCAAGTCGGGGGGGGGGGCAACAGCTTGAGAGAGCTGCACAGTTTTTAAATGCCATTTGGGTTGGGAGCACCAATAAGAATTTAGGAGTTCAAAATGGAATTTACTGACTACACCGCTGTTACCAAATTGTCTCATACATAATATTTTTCTATTTCAGTGTCATTTTTTTGTTTTTAGTCTTACAGTTGGTATTCTCTTTTTTTAAAAAAGTTTTACTTACAGCCTGGTGCATCTATCCTTTTTTGTCTGCTGTCACTGCTCCAAATGTTTTAATTAGTTCATACTCTCCTGCCACAAAACTCTTCTCGTTCTCAGTTTGTTGCTGCTTTTCTGTTTTATTTTCTGTGACTCCTGCATCAGTTTTAACTGCTGCATTCTCTGCTGCCACATCACCTGGTTCATTTTCCACAATACTTGTAAATGCTGTCTGCATTCTCACCCCCATAAAACAGTGGAACTGTCACCTGGGCCATCCTTTTCAGTTAGTTTCAACAGACCATCATCTGCAAGCCTTCCCAATTCCAGTTCTCTTATCTGCACCACCTCAACAAATTTGCTTACTTCATTCTCTACAGAGACAATTGAATGCTGATCATTTATATTACCTACCACACAGGAAACTTCATCTGCATTCTGATAGACCATGTCAAACAAGTTTCTCTTCAAATACTCATTTTCTGTCTCCAAACTGCAAAATGTTTTCTCTCCTCCTCCATGCTGCTGCTTCCCTTAGGCCTTTTCCTTGCTGTTAAAGGAGCCCTCCAGTGCCATCTAGCAGCTCCAAAGAGTAGGGAGCATTCCCCATGCCCTGGTCAAATTTCATCTGGGTGTGTAAATAATACCTTGGATCTCTGTGAAAAGAAGGCACAAGCCTAGTAGGACTTACCTGGTCAACAAATGACAAATAAAAATAAATTGTAGCATACTCTTTTGGAAGTGAATCAAAAAAGTGTAACTCATGTGTTGATGCTATGCATGCACTCAGTCCTGTTCCAGGACTGGGGATGTTATCTAAGTAGGAGGTAAGTTCTACAATGTTGTCTGTATGCGTTTGAGTATGGGGAGAGCATGTGGGTGTGTTTGTATGTATGTATGTGTATGTACAAGCATGAGTGCAGTTGTCTAGCTATCTGTGTGTGTTTTTCTGGCTGTATGTGTATGACTGCCCATGTCAGTGAGTTTGACTGAATATGTGTGTGTGTGTGTGTGTGTGTGTGTGTGTGTGTGTGTGTGTGTGTGTGTGTGTGTGTGTGTGTGTGTGTGTGTGTGTGTGTGTGTGTTTGTGCATGCTTGTAGGTGCCCTGCAGCTATATTGCATAGGTTGGCAGAAGAAACATTATCTTAGCTACCTGTAACTGAGCAGTATTCAATTCAGATACATTAATGAGCCACCAATGTGCTTCTGCTTAATGTTGCTTTACTGTGCTCTGAATCTAAGTATATGATCACCTCACTCCTTGAGGTATTGGTGTTCTGAATCATAGCATATATGTTTTTAAGTTGCCCTTCAGTGTCAACTATATTGAACCTGTTTTAATGTGAATTTACTATTGTTGCTTATTTATTACTGTTATCTCCTACCTTGTACACTTGGAGCAGGAAAAACATGGGATCATTTGCTTCTTACCAACACTCACTTTCTGATGTACCACCCACTTCTAGGAAGGCAAAGCACATCAAGCCTTTGATGAATTTGTAAATGTACATTGAATCACCAAGAGTTGTCCTGTGTGGCTCTCTTTAATGTATAAGGGTAGTTTATTCCAGAGATGGGGTAAATGTCAGCTAACACATCTGGCCCTCCAATGTCTTTTCTTTATATATTTGTGGAGACTGAAATCTTTAGAAACAGTGTTAGTGGCACTGTTTTTCTTGTAGTGATGCAAACGTTTAAGTAAAGTTTGGTCCTTAATGAAGAAGAATACAGGACATAGATTTCCATGTAATAGACACAGATTTACAAGCCTATCCTAATAGCTCAGGTGTTATTTTAGACAAGAAATCTTCTAGTTTATTAAATACCAAGGCCTTTTATAGTAGCATGTTTGCACAGGTACATACCAATAGAGACATTGTATGCATAAACAGGTTTAATTAGAGCAGAGTACCATGGGAATGACTGAATGAGATGCCTTTCTTCTTTTAATTTTATATATATATATATATATATATATATATATATATCTATACATACATACACACACACAGTATATATATATATATATATATATATACATATATACACACACACACACACACACACACACATATATATATATATATATATATATATATATATATATATATATATAAATGTATGTGTGTGTGTGTGTGTATATGCATATATAATGGTGTTTAAGTTTACGCATTTAAATAAACTTGGATTACAATTTTAATTTTAACCATGGAGTTACTATTGAGAGACAAATGCTGATTCCCCCTGCATGGGGTCTGGGATGCTTTACTTATTATAAACTAATATCTCAGTTTCTACCTTTAGATTTATTCCAATACCGTTTAAGCTTCATTCAAGGAAATGCATCCTGGTGAAAAACCTGTCAGCAAATAAACATACATTGCTGTATTAAGCCCTGCAGCTTGTGAAGGTTATATTCTCACTCCTCCGAAAATATTGCTACCTCATTCAACACATACTTCACACAAACCATACTATCACTAGCTAGACAACACTACCTCCCTGCCCTCCAACCCACACCTTCAACTAGCAATCTCCCCACTGTCTTCTCTTT
This sequence comes from Protopterus annectens, assembly GCF_019279795.1. Classification (NCBI taxonomy): domain Eukaryota; kingdom Metazoa; phylum Chordata; order Ceratodontiformes; family Protopteridae; genus Protopterus; species Protopterus annectens. The sequence goes on from NC_056732.1 coordinate 660,308,650, forward strand.
TCTCCTGTTCCTACCTCCAACATAAAAAAAACTCTTAACTAATCTTAAGCCCACCAAATTAGCAGCAGACAACCTCCCAAGTGAATACCTACAAATCGCAGCTGATACTCTAGCTTACCCAGTATCTATCTTGATTAACCAATCTCTGTCAGAAAGTTACGTTCCCACACTATGGAAAGTATCACATATAATCCCCTTCCACAAAGGTGGCCCCTCCACAGAACTAACCATTTACTGCCCCATAGCTATTCTCTCTCCACTCTCCAAAATACTAGAGAGATGCATTCACTCTCAGTTCTCAGATTACCTCCTTACTAACAACCTCCTTTCCAATATTCAGCATGGTTTCCGACCAAACCATAGCACCACCACTGCCCTACTCTCCTTTACTAACACTATCCTTCAGAGTAAAAACAATGGCTATCTCTCCTCTGCTACTTTCCTAGACCTATCTAAAGCATTGGACATGGTCCCACACAAACAACTCATTTCTGTCGTCAATAACCTATCCTTCTCTCAATCAATCACCAACTGGTTTCAGAGTTACCTGTCTGACCGCTAACAGTCCATTGTATGGCAGAATGACATATCTCCCCAACTACCTGTCTCTATATGGGTTCCCCAAGGATCCATCCTTGGACCCCTACACTTCTCTATTTTCACCAATAATCTAGCCTCTGCCACCAAACATGATGCACTCATACAATACGCAGATGACTCAACCATCATCTGCTCAGTCCAGTCCCTTCCCAAACTGCAAAAAGTCACACAGGAAGCCTTTTCCTCTGTTGAAACTTGGTTATCCAATGCCCAATTAATACTCAACCCAAACAAAACTAAACTACTCATCTTCCAACCCACCAAACATACTCAAAACAACTCTCATTTTAACATCACAGCAAAATACAACACCACTATGTACCCAACAGACCACATCAAGTTGCTAGGAGTGGAAATAGACAATAAACTAAAATTTGGCATTCACATATCCATGACCATAAAAAAAGTCCACAAAAAACTAGGAGCGTTATACAGAAATAAGCAACTTCTCACCAAAGCTGCAAAGATTTCAGTAGCAAATTCCCACCTTATCTCCACCCTACTTTATTCCTCTCCAATATATACCAACCTAAGGCAATGCAATCAAACAAGCTTGAGATCTGCTACAACAAAATCGCCAAATTCACCACAGGGGCATCCTACCATAATCACCACTGTCTCTCACTTGCTGAACTGGGCTGGCTTGAACTCCCTCACCTCCTTTAATGGTATCAACTCACACTCACCTACAAACTAGTAAACCATCCACTAAAAGTCCCATCCCTCCAGAATCTACTTCAACCCTATTGCACCACCAGACCACTAAGATCCAGCAACAAAAATCAATTACAGGTCACTAAAGCCAATAATTCTGCTGGACAAGCACTATTCTGTTGCGCCATAGCCAAATTATGGAACTCCCTCCCACCCACAATTACCTCCGTACCATCATGCACCCACTTCAAAACTTTACTAAAAGCACACCTAAAAACATGCTGGCTATGCCCTTGCAACTCCCCCTCTAATATCACCCACTCCATCCACCCACTACCTTTCTTTCCACCCCACTAACTACCTTGATTATAGCAAACTCAGATGCTCATAAGCCTAACTATGTATTATACAGCAGGAACTTCTTTTTGTAACAATTGTTAATATCTGTTCTGTACTTCTCAGATGATAAAGATTCTAGTTGTCTATTGATATACTATGTTATTCATCTGTAACTATGTTTGTAATTGTTAATTGCTATGTTGATCAAATTGCTAATTGCTATGCAAATCCAATGTAACTACTGTCTGTATATTTTAACTGTGGAGCCTTTCTCCCCGGGCCTCCACTGAAAATGGATCTACGTCCAATCGGACACTCTCAGTCAACAAATGTAAATAAATAAATAAATATTGATATCGCCTTCATTTGGATTTTAAGGATCTTGGACATATTGTTGCATTAAACTTTCAATCTGTTACCATTTGGAATACTTAGACATCCTAAAATGACTTTCACTAAAATGATCAAAGACTCGACTGAATCCAGATGAGGAGACTTAACATATCAGTAACGTGATGCTTTATGAGCATGTATACTTATTCTCTTTTTTCAATTTGTTTACTGGTTAAACATAAACAAAACATACTACCTTTTCAATGTACACAATAAAAATGTCTTTGACATATATGCTTTAATTTTCAAAATAATTAAATAAGCAAATTTCAATCAATAGCAACAAGATTTTTTAATTAAACAAGCAAACAGATAAAAACTATATGCGTTATTTACTACTGTGCTTAAACTGTGGTTTCATCAAATTAAAAAATTGATATGTTAAGCATGTTCTTCATTTCTCAAAACAATATCAAGAGATAAAACAATTCAAGGTACTCAGTGATAAAAATAACATCAGGCGGAGATCTCCAGTAATTGTAAGGCTTCTTTGCATTTGCTAATATTCTATGACTTGAGATTAATTTTCAGCTTAGATACAATATCTTTGGTGATTGTGGCCTTCAATAACTAGAAAAATTCTGAAAAGTGAGGAGGGCTGGTTTATTTCACTTTACTAGTCATTATTTTCCATCAATGTGCTCTAGAGAAGTGGTGCTGACGTTACTTTATATGAGATGGTAAAGGGGCATTAAACAAACCCAGTTATTTACTGAGATGGAAGTTGTCTGACCACATTCGTTGACAAAAGCTTTTGATCTTTTCCTAATTTCCTTTTACCAAAGTTCTTTCATAAATTATTTGCACCTAGTGGGTCTTTATTTTAAAGTTATTTATTTGGCACACTATTTCAAAATCCCTTGATATCTTAAATAACTTTTCTGGTATCTAAAATGCGCTGTCAAAAGATTTTCATATAAAACATGCCAGTACAAAAGCATGAAATACCCTTCCCACCCATCTCAAAGACTTTTAAATTAATTTCTTATAAATCATAGTTAACACCCTATGGAACAAATTCCCTGAATTTAGTAATTGTAATTTCTTTATTTTGTATTGTAATTCTATACAGAACTCAGATAAAGGTTTCTTAAGAAAATTACCTCAACATATTATTTCATTCAATTGATTTTGGTAAATTAACATTTGATGAAGTAGTCTTTATTTTATCAAATTTCTTTTTAAATTTGTGCAAAGCTTCTGATGCTTTCAATATTTAACCATTCATTTTCTACCGCTATTATTAAAGCAATTATGCCATGCAATGATGTTTTTTTGTCTTTCCCTGTTAAGATTTCATCTCTATTGGAACTTATTAAGCCTCTAGTTGCACAAAATGATAAGATAACTCCAAACCAATTTTTAATATATGGACGTGCAGGTAAGTAATTTTTAAAATGTTTAATGATGAGATTAATATACTGTGATATTGTGGGATTGTTCATATTATATTTCATCATATCAAATAATGCTACCCATATTTTATTCTCAGTTGTGTATTACTGAGTTCTGTACATTTCCATGTTTCATTGTCAAATAGTACTCCCTGTAGATCTTTCCAGTTTACTTTATATGTATTGTCCACCCTTTGTGTTATCACCTTTGAATATGCTGCCCATGTGTCTGATTCAGTATCTGGAAGTGTTATTCCCTCATTTCCCATATGCAACTCTTGCTTTCTTGGGATGTCATAAGAATTTTAGCATCATATTATTAAATATTGTGCTATGTTCTTTGTTAGGCAATAAAAATGTGATCGATATAATACAGAGAATCTTTGTTAGAATAACAATTTTAATCAATTGAGGATGCTCTTCAAACCTAAGGAATATTTTGGTGGGGATTCATTAATGTACTACAATATGTACACATCGCAGTACCGTTCCCTGCATCATCAACCACCCTTACATGTTGCTGCTTGGTTATCTAACATGAAGACATGCAGCATCTTGAAAAACTGGCCTTCTGGTCATGTTGAATGCTAATGAGGCATTCTGTGAGCAGAGGCATATGTTAATTAATCATGTGTTCTCTTCACAGAACTGCCTCCAGGAAGACATCCACATGGCTGAGTGATTCAAGAAATTGCTTGACCATGTAGTTCAGCACAGCCATCCCCACGAAATTTCTGTAGTGGCTGGTTCAACTGACTAGAACAAACAAGGTGGGAGGAAACCTCTGGGCACCAGGGATTACTTAAAGTGCTATGATGTCACCATCAGCAGTACAGCTATCATGGGAATGAGGGTAAGTGCACCAGGGATTACTCTTCAAAGTGCCATAATAGCATCAACAGCAAAATGGAGATTGGGGTAGGTGATGACCTAGGCACCAAGAATTTCTCTTTAATGCGCTGTAACAGCAACAACATAAAATAAGGATCAGGGGTGGGGAGGTGCACTAGACACCAGGGATCACTCCTTAAAGTGTCAAAATGGCATCAAAAGCAAAATGGAGACTGGGGGTGGGGGGATTCACTAGACACCAGGATTATGCTTTAAAGTGCAGTAATAGCACCAATGGCAGTAAGGGGATTGGAGGACAGAGAAACCACTAGACACCAGAGATAACATAAAAAGTGAAATGCTGTAATGGCAGTGACATCATAACAGGGGCTGTGCATGGGGGAACCACTGTACACCAAGGATGTTTGATGGAGTAAGTGCCATACTGGCATCAATGGTAATATGGGGATTGGAGGGTGGGGGATACAATAGCCCACCAGGCCCTAATAGATACATGCTGTAAGTACACTCAAAAAACATTAGAGGAGTGGTGGGATCCACAGGAGGCAGATGTGTAAGGACAGGTACAGGGACTGTGGTGTGTTTGTGTTCATGTTTGTGTGTGTGTGTGTGTGTGTGTGTGTGTGTGTGTGTGTGTGTGTGTGTGTGTGTGTGTGTGTGTGTGTGTGTGTGCGTGTGTGTGTGTGACTTGGGGTGAATGCCACTGCCTACACAAGCAGCAAGTTACTACTGTAATGTGCTGATTAGCAATGATCTGCACATCGTAGTAGTAAACACAATTCAAAGACAAACAAATTAGCTGATAATGAGGTCATACTTAATCATGCTTAGCATGTCCCTGAATCACAAATGAGCACATCATGGGCACATCATGGGAGAAAAGTCTTTTCAATGCAAGCCATAAGGCTGTTTAATGAATTCCCAGGACTGCTCCAGTTTTTATCACATTATTAATATATTTTATAACCTTCAAATTATTTTATTTATTTTATTAATTGCTTTTTCGGTGATACTTCTAGGCATGTTATTTAATTTGTGTGTCACTTGTTGAAAAATTGAAAGGTATACTTTCATCGAATTTTTGTACAACAAAGTTGGCTAAAAACAAATTCTCTTTACTGACTGCTGGACTTAATATCTTCTTAAATTGTTTTATTAACATTTTAAGCTCTGTAGTGATGTAGCTGTTTTAGAAACTGTTGTTAAAATATCAACTGCAAAAAGTAAAACTTTTCATTTATATCAGCCATTTATGTTTATTCTTGTTATATTATTGTTTTGTCTAAATATTTGAAAATCCCTTGATATCTTAAATAGACTTTTAACAATGGTATCTAAACTGCAGCAGCTGGAAAGGCCCCAAAAGTTCCTCACCAAAAGGATAAAGGGTCTCAAAAATATGTCTTATGCTGCCCGACTGAAAGAACTCCAGCTCCACAAGGGCGGGAGACTTAAACCTTGACACGGTTATTAATAGAACATGCTGGAGGGACAGATTCATCACCCAGAGACTCCCTATGCTGTGGAACAAAATCCCGGTACATGTGAGGCAGAGCACCTCGCTGGCCTTGTTCAAGAGGAATCTTGACCAATGGATGGGAGATCGCAGATATACCCCAGGGATTACTTCAGTGTCACTGCTTGACAGAGGCACAGCAAAATAATAGGCATAGTTTTATTCAAACTAAAGGGGTGGCGAAAGCCAAATAACTATGGGCTAGGCTTATAAATGCCCTTGGGCAGATAGCCTAGTATGAACCTATGAACCTATGAACCTATGTTTCAATATTTAACCATTCATTTTCTACCGCTATTATTAAAGCAATTATGCCATGCAATGATGTTTTTTTGTCTTTCCCTGTTAAGATTTCATCTCTATTGGAACTTATTAAGCCTCTAGTTGCACAAAATGATAAGATAACTCCAAACCAATTTTTAATACATGGACGTGCAGGTAAGTAATTTCTAAAATGTTTAATGATGAGATTAATATACAGTGATATTGTGGGATTGTTCATATTATATTTCACCATATCAAATAATGCTACCCATATTTTATTCTCAGTTGTGTATTACTGAGTTCTGTACATTTCCATGTTTCATTGTCAAATAGTACTCCCTGTAGATCTTTCCAGTTTACTTTATATGTATTGTCCACCCTTTGTGTTATTACCTTTGAATATGCTGTCCATGTGTCTGATTCAGTATCTGGAAGTGTTATTCCCTCATTTCCCATATGCAACTCTTGCTTTCTTGGGATGTCATAAGAATTTTAGCATCATATTATTAAATATTGTGCTATGTTCTTTGTTAGGCAATTAAAATGTGATCGATATAATACAGAGAATCTTTGTTAGAATAACAATTTTAATCAATTGAGGATGCTCTTCAAACCTAAGGAATATTTTGGTAGGGATTCATTAATGTACTACAATATGTACACATCGCAGTACCGTTCCCTGCATCAGCAACCACCCTTACATGTTGCTGCTTGGTTATCTAACATGAAGACATGCAGCATCTTGAAAAACTGGCCTCGTGGTCATGTTGAATGCTAATAAGGCATTCTGTGAGCAGAGGCATATGTTAATTAATCATGTGTTCTCTTCACAGAACTGCCTCCAGGAAGACATCCACATGGCTGAGTAATTCAAGAAATTGCTTGACCATGTAGTTCAGCACAGCCATCCCCATGAAATTTCTGTAGTGGCTGGTTCAACTGACTAGCACAAACATGGTGGGAGGAAACGTCTGGGCACCAGGGATTACTTAAAGTGCTATGATGTCACCATCAGCAGTACAGCTATCGTGGGAATGTACCAGGGATTACTCTTCAAAGTGCCATAATAGCATCAACAGCAAAATGGAGATCGGGGTAGGTGATGCCCTAGACACCAAGAATTTCTCTTTAATGCGCTGTAACAGCACCAACATAAAATAAGGATCAGGGGTGGGGAGGTGCACTAGACACCAGGGATCACTCCTTAAAGTGTCAAAACGGCATCAAAAGCAAAATGGAGACTGGGGGTGGGAGGATTCACTAGACACCAGGATTATGCTTTAAAGTGCAGTAATAGCACCAATGGCAGTAAGGGGATTGGAGGGCAGAGAAACCACTAGACACCAGAGATAACATAAAAAGTGAAATGCTGTAATGGCAGTGACATCATAACAGGGGCTGTGCATGGGGTAACCACTGTACATCAAGGATGTTTGATGGAGTAAGTGCCATACTGGCATCAATGGTAATATGGGGATTGGAGGGTGGGGGATACAATAGACCACCAGGCCCTAATAGATACATGCTGTAAGTACACTCAAAAAACATTAGAGGAGTGGTGGGATCCACAGGAGGCAGATGTGTAAGGACAGGTACAGGGACTGTGGTGTGTTTGTGTGTGTGTGTGTGTGTGTGTGTGTGTGTGTGTGTGTGTGTGTGTGTGTGTGTGTGTGTGTGTGTGTGTGTGCGTGTGTGTGTGTGACTTGGGGTGAATGCCACTGCCTACACAAGCAGCAAGTTACTACTGTAATGTGCTGATTAGCAATGATCTGCACATCGTAGTAGTAAACACAATTCAAAGACAAACAAATTAGCTGATAATGAGGTCATACTTAATCATGCTTAGCATGTCTCTGAATCACAAATGAGCACATCATGGGCACATCATGGGAGAAAAGTCTTTTCAATGCAAGCCATAAGGCTGTTTAATGAATTCCCAGGACTGCTCCAGTTTTTATCACATTATTAATATATTTTATAACCTTCAAATTATTTTTATTTATTTTATTAATTGCTTTTTCGGTGATACTTTCTAGGCATGTTATTTAATTTGTGTGTCACTTGTTGAAAAAATTGAAAGGTATACTTTCATCGAATTTTTGTACAACAAAGTTGGCTAAATTTCTCTTTACTGACTGCTGGACTTAATATCTTCTTAAATTGTTTTATTAACATTTTAAGCTCCTGTAGTGATGTAGCTGTTTTAGAAACTGTTGTTAAAATATCAACTGCAAAAAGTAAAACTTTTCATTTATATCAGCCATTTATGTTTATTCTTGTTATATTATTGTTTTGTCTAAATATTTAAGCAAATGTTCTATTGCCAGTATGAAAAGTAGTGGAGATAAAGGGTACCCTTGTCAAGTACCTTTTTCTATTGTTTTAGATTGAGGCATAAAGAGACCCAGTTTGACATAAGCTTTGTTTTCTGAGTATAAAGATTTAATTATTTATATGAAGTCTATGGATAAGTTATAAATAATAGAATTCTAAACAAAACGACTCAGCTCACTGAATCAAAGAGTTTCTCAAAATCTAAACTGATAATGGCCATTGTCATGGCATAGAGGGATAAAGCCCTAACTATGACCCAGGTGACCCAGGTTCAATTAGTGGCTGACGTTTCTGAGGTGCTGGCAGGGAGGGATGGGTGTCCATCCCAGGGGTAGGGCATCTGTCTAGCCATTCTCTGTGGCAAGATGTGATCCATAAAGGAGAGTAACCTTTAGATATAACAGAAAAATGCAGGATAGGGATACCAACAGATAAAATTATAAATGAAACACAGTGGAAGCAGTCAACACCATACCCCCCCCCAAGAAGCCTTTACATTTCACAATGGTCTCAGGCTTAGAATAGGGTTAGTCTGGAGGTAGTAGAAGATACTGGTGGACCTGGAGAGTGTCTGGACTCAGGGTCACTGAAAACAATGATTCAAAAGGGGAACAAAGAAAATGTAAAAAAATATCTAAAATAATAATCAAAGATTACATTTATTAATATTAATTATACTGATTAAGGTAAGTCTTTTGATGTCACCTTGTGTTGGCCTTCTCATTATAAATCCTTTTTAATCATTATTAACTCTGGGGTATGCATTTTATATTGAGAAATGTCTATAAGCTGAATATTCAGTATTATCCTTAACAGGTTTTGGGATTGGAGTGATTAATGGACATTTCCATGAAGGGGGGGTGGGGTTATAGTTTTATATATATATATATATATATATATATATATATATATATATATATATATATTGTGGAAAAGACATGTTTTGTGTTAATGTTGAAAAATTCTGGTATGATACCTGGTGCTTTGTTATACTTCAATTCCCCATTCCTTTTCTTGGACTTCTTTAAAAGAAAAAAAGAGTATCTTATTAATATTTATTTTTGCTTTAAATATTTTTTTAAGATTAATGTCATTTATGAAATCTGAAATTACCTTTTGATTTCTTTTAGTGCTTTCATTGTTTTTAACTTTTTATAATAGTTCCTAAATAAATTGAGTATATCTCTTTCCTGATACCAATTTGTTATTTTTTTGAATGTCTAACTAATTCTACATGATTAGTCAATGAGATTTTTCTGTTCAAATGTTTTTTATTAATATAAGTAATTGTTTGTTTATAACAATAATATAAAAGATAAAAAAACATAATTTTGAACAAGATAATGGAAAAAGAGAGAAAAAAGCAACTATATACATTATTTACAGAGGTCTGAAAAAAACATTCATAAAACAATAAGCCAGTAGAAACAGACTTGCATAGTAAGCATCAAATGTCTCAGTAAGAGCCAGTGTCTATTCAAAATGTCTCAATAAGAGAATAAACCTTTATGCAAGGATTATTGGTGAAACTCCTCATGTGTATTCTGACTTATTTTGATATTACATTCTATAGAAGATATAGGAAATCTTCAAAAGTTGGAGAATTAGTAGATTTCCATTTTCTAGCAACCACTAGTATTGTCCATAAAATATATGAATTGGAGTTATTCATAATAAAACCTTCATTTACATTAAGAAAGATTATTGTTTTGAATAAAGAGAAAGTATCAGGAAATAAAGATTAAAAAAAATCTTCAATGCTTTCCCAGAAATGATTTAAACAGGAACATTTGTAAAACATGTGGAACCAATCTGCTTTGCAAGAAGATAAGCATCTCTAGCAAATGACATTTCAAGCTTTATTAAATGTAGCTGTTTTTTTCAGGGCTTAAGAATGCTCTATATAGTAATTCCCAAGTAAAATTTTTTCAATACTGACCCCATGATGTGAATTTTACAGAAGATAACAGTTTGGTTTTCTCTACTTGAGTGTAATTGGGAGAGATGCCTCTGGTTATTGTGTTCCAATATTTATTAGTTAAGGTGGTTTTATATTTTATTAGAGCACCATATAATTTGAAGATAATGTTGTTGAAGTGAAAGTTATTGTATAGTAATTCAGATAAATAGAAAATTAGAGGGGGTTGTTCCATAGAAGATGAATTTGTAGTGATTCTGCAAAGATCTGGTGAGTAATTTAATATACTTTGTAATAGCAGCCAATCTTGTGATGACAAATTGTAAACATTAATAATATGTTGTGTGGGCAAATTTTCTAGATTTTTAAACAATGTTTCAAACAAATATTCTCCCATTCATTAAAAGATTAAAATGTAACTTGTCTGAAAAGTTTTTTGTGACTTTGAAAGGAACTAATGCATCAAACCAAATGTTAATGTCTGTGTTAGAGTTTACAATTTTCCTAAAGTTGTTAAAGATATTATTTAAATGTTAAACTTTGTAGACTTGGTAACATTATATTGTATAAAATGACAATAAGATATCAAAATTTATTAGTAGAGTTAATAAAACATATTATTGATGATACTATATTTTCAGTTAATAAAATAGTTAGATGTAAATATTTCCAATTAGAATTGTAATTTGGATCAATCCAGTTTATGACATCTTTATGCGGTGAAGCTTTTATGTAGGTATCAATATCTGGGAGCTTAATGCCACCTGTATCACATGGTCTGATGTGATACATGTAAGCAATTCTGTTCTTTTTAGGGAACCAATTTATATCTCTGATAAATTTACTTCTAGGAGGAGTGTGAAAAGCAAAACAATGTACAGAATCTTTGGCAAAAGAACAATTTTAATAGTTGTAATCTATCTTCAAAAGAAAATAAAATGTTCCATTTACTTATGTGATTATTTATTCTTCTTCTTCTTCTTTTGGCGGCTCCCATTAGGGGTCAATTATTTATTAATGATAATATATTGTTATAATTAATTTATTTTGTCTTTTCAATAGTATTGCTTAAACTTATGCCTAAATAGTTTATGGAGCTTACCTGTTCTCCAATAAAATTTTGATTGCTGGATTGCGTTATTTTCTTATTATTAAAAATAATATGATTAGATTTTTATTTATTAAAATAAAGGCCAGAATGTTTTTTAAAAATAATTTATAACTCTTACTCTCCTTTTCCCTTGCCCATCTCTAGAACTCCCTCCCACCTCATATCCGCAGGACCAGCAGCTTTCCCATCTTTAAATCTCTCCTCCACTCACATTTATCATCTCTCTGGGAATGCTCATGTTCCCATCCTGCATAACATCACCAGCCACTACCTTACCCCCTTGTCTATAAACTCATCTCTCCTATAGGAACATACACATTGTAATTAATCTCTTATGTTATACCTCCTGCACACACCTACTAACTATTGTCTTACTTAACACTTTCTTTTCTTTTCTTTCTCAAGTAAACATAGAGACTATAAAATTGTAAACTGATATGAATTGTTGCATATGCTCTTCTGTGTTTTTCTGTTGCATTAACATTTACTTGTGCATATATGTACTAATCTGACACTTTAACAAACTGTTATGTTATTTTATTGTATTTTACTTTTATTCTTTACTTGTATATTTGATATTGTATCTATGGAGCTTTTCTCCCCAGGACTCCATTGAAAGTGGGCTCATTTGGCCCAATGGACCATCCTGGCAAACAAACTTCAAATAAATAATAAATAATAATAATAACTGCATCCAATTCATGTATCTCTGTATTTGACCAAAACCAGCAGATAAACGGATGGATTCCCACACCACTACAGAGTCCAGTTCTCGAGACTGAAAAGTCTTTAGTACAATCTTTTATTAGTCCAAATTGCAGAACACTCCAAGTGTTCTGCAATTTGGACTAATAAAAGATTGTACTATGTTCTGCAATTTGGACTAATAAAAGATTGTACTAAAGACTTTTCAGTCTCGAGAACTGGACTCAGTAGTGGTGTGGGAATCCATCCGTTTATCTGCTGGTTTTGGTCGAGTTTGGAGTTTTTTGGCAGTTCCAGTTCCTTTTATCGGTTTTATCTCTGTATTTGAAATAGAGTGAGTAAAACATCATCAGCAAAAAGTGATATCTTAGAGTTATATTGGTTATAAATATTAATACCTTTGATTTTTGGATTAGTTTTTATTAAGGTGGCAAAGACATCTATAATAAGGACAAATAAAATAGGGGATAGTGGGCAACCTTGCTTAGTACCTTTAGTTATGGGACTTAGTTTAACATAAGCTATGTTGTCCTTACAAATAGCTTTTATCATAGCGATAAAGGATGATGGAAATGCTAATGTGTTTAATATTCTGAAAAGGAAGTCCCAGCTGCGAGAATCAAAGGCTTTTTGCATATCTAAACTGACTAATAGGGCTTCTTCATCTTCTCTATTTAAAAATTCAATGAGTGCTAGGATTCTTTTAACGTTATCATGATTATGCCTTTTATAAATAAATCCAGTTTGATCATAATTTATCATTTTTGTAAGTGGGACTTTCATTCTGTTGATAAGTATGGACATGATAATCTTATAGTCATTATTTAGAAGGGAAATTGGTCTATAGGATTTATAGAGTTGTGGTTCTTTGTTAGTTTTAAGAAAAGGAGAGATCAATAAATACCTCCAGGATGGTAAGATCATATTTTTTAGCTTTTGCTATGATTAATGTCTTTTGAAATAAAGATATAGCAGCTGCAGGGAATAGTTTGTACATTTCTATAATGATGCCATCCACACCAGGGGCTTTATTGGGCTTAAAGTTTTTAATTTTATCTTTCATTTCATTTATGGACATTTGCTTTTCAAAGCTTGTTTTAAGTTTCTGTGGAATTGTCTCTAATTTTATAGTAGATAACTCTTCATCAAGACAATTGTTATTTATATTGTTAGAGTTATAATGCTTAGTATAATTAAACCTAAAAGCATCAAGTATATTCCCTATGTCTGATACTTCCTTATTAGTCTGTTCATGTAATATTTTTATAACGTTATTTGATTTAGAGTGAAGTTTAGCTCTTACTGATAGACTATGCATGTGCTTTGAGGCAAGGGGATAGGAATTTAATTTAATCCTTTCAAGTGCTAAATTTGTTCTGTGTGTTAGTATGTCTGAGTACTTTTTACTTAGTTCAGTTATTTCTTTTTTGATATATGATGATAAGTTTATTGACTTGGATTTAAGAGTTGAAATTTGAGTTTGCAGACTTAGCATCTCTGATTCCCACTCTTTTAATGTGTTTTTGTACCAAGTAACAGTTTTGCCATAAATATAAGTCTTTAATGCATCCCAAATCATTATTATATTAGTCTTGGAAGTATTATTCACTTCTAGAAATAAATTTAACTCAGTTAAAAAACAAGGTTTAAAATCTTTAATTTTAATGATATAAGCTAATATTCTGGTTAAAGTGGCTAGCTTAGTAAAGTCTAACTGCATTTCCAATAATAGGCAATCATGATTAGATATAGGACAAGGAAGTATAGAAAATGATGAAAGTTTTAGTTTCAGATCGATAGAAACTAGAATTCTCTCTATCCTAGTTTGAGTTTCAAACCTATGATCAATTGAAAAAATCTTAGTGATTTACTATGTTTAGAAATGAATGCATCATATAGGTTGAGGGAGTCAATCCATTTCTTAAAAAAGTTTGCTGTGGATGTGGGCCTGAATGGACAATTACTTGTGGTATCAAGATTGTCTAACACACAGTTGAAATCCCCTCTAATATCCTAATATAAGGATACCTTTATAAACATTAGTTATAATATCAAGATGACATTTTGCGGGTCACACTCCTAGCCCTGGGAACCAATATAAATCAACTAATGTCCAGATTCCATTGTTAAGTTTTAAAATTATGATGGCTAATAGCCCGTCAAGATCTTCATATTTATATAAAATTTGTGGATGCATAACATTTTCCTTCCAGAGAATCCTAACACCTCTTTGTTTAGATTTATAGAAAGAGTGAGCCAATATTGAGTAATTATTAGGGTTCCAGACATTCTTTTCAGTAGATTTAAAGTGGGTTTCCTGTAGAAAAACAATATAAGAATTATTGATGTTTAAATACCTTAACAGGTCTGATCTATTTCTTGGATTGTTAAGACAATTAACATTTAAGGAGTCTAAAGATAAAGATATAAAATGTTAAAGTACTTGAAGTGATAATAAATGATGACTAACTTTTTATTCATATAGCTCTTTCAATTACCTAAGGATGTCTGAGTGAGAGCAAAAATATGCAATGAAATTGATAGAAAAATTACGGTGACTGTGATATAAAATATTTTATATTCAGGCCTGAGTGTAGAAAAAACAGCAGAAAGGATAGTGTAAAACAAATTATTGTATAAAGTATTATTTCCTAAAAACAAACATGGAATTATAAAAATTCACAGTCTGAAAATAAGCTGGAATCAATCAGACTGCTTTCCCTAACCTTCATAGCCATACCCAGCAGCTCATATAAGTTTTATAAATGAGACATATATAGCAGAAATAAAACTAGTCTGAACAGTTTCAACTAAAATAAATGAAAAGCATTCAGGAAGTTATACATACACTGCCAAGGTTAAAACCTCAAACAACAAATAAGAATTACCATGTCACATAAGTGTAACCTACATAGGACATGCTTTGTTTTGAAAAAAAAAAATGCAGTCATAGATTCTGAGTAAATCGTCCTGGATACTGGTGCGGTGCAGTGGTTAACATTGTCACCTCACAGCAAGAGGATCTCTGGTGCGATTCCTGACTGGGGTGCCTTCTGTGCAGAATTTGCATGTTCTCCCTGCATTCATGTGGGTTTCCTCCCACATTCCAAAGACATGAATCTGGAGCATTTCTTCCTAGCCATCTGCTGGAAATATGCTCTGCCCTAGTCGACGTTTCCCAGTCAACAAATGTAAATAAATAAATAATGCTCAAACTTATATTCTTAATGCAAATACTGAAAGAAATCAGATTGCTTAGAATTCATGATACACTAAAGTTTATTTATACGTAATAGTCATTACTATATACATATTACTAAGTCTATAAGTAAACTAAAAAAATTCTTTGCAATGTTAAGTTAAATTCTGTTTATCTATAATTGTTAATACTGAGATTACACTAAATAGAATGTTTTATAAGTTTATCATATATTCTTACATGCTGTCATTGCTATTGTATTAGCATTTCTTCGAAAAGCTTATTATGATTATAACGCCATATATGTATGTATGCATCTTAACAGAAAAGGACTAAGTAATAAGTATTTAATAGAATAAATACTTGCTGTAGCAATAAACTGATTTGGAATTTTAAATGCAGCTAGTGTCAGAGTAGGAAGGTATAATACACGATTTCTGTCTTTCTTTTTTTGAGACTAAATAAGCAACATAGAACAAAGTTAAAACTGCTTCGGTATAACATATAATAGCCAGTATAATATATATAACTACTGTTAGAAAAATGTTTTAATTTACTGAAACTAACCTTAATATTTTCAGCATTTCCAGGCAATCATGATCAGAAATGGGATATACAGAGCAAGAGTGCAGCCCTGAAAAGGTTCCTCTTGTTTATTGTGTGTTGCAGCAATTGGAAATGGGGAAAGAGATTCAAAACCAACATGGTGGACTACTTTCTACATGGTTCAAAACAAGTCTTGAGGTTTCTCAAGGTAAGAAAAAATGTCACCTTTGTCAAAGAAGCAGTTTTTAACAACGTTCTGTGAGTTATGAGACTATTATTTAGAAAAAACATTAAAAAAATTGTTGTGAATATTCGTGGACATTGCATATGTATTAACCAATGGCAAAACACACTAAGAGCAAGGATTAACTGTTTTCAGATCATATTTGCCTGAAAGAGCACAAATAAATTAAAAGCTGACTATATACCATAGAACTAATATTATAACAGACCAATTCATGAGTACAGAATCAAAGTGGATTTATAAATAAGTAATTAAATCAATTAAGTAGGAGAAAACATCAATGTGCTGAAAAGATATCAGACACTCGTTTTATGTTTTTAAAGCAAGAAAAGAGCAGTTCCACAATATCATAACAGTGCTTCATATTTTTTATTTTCCTCCTTTTGACTTTTCCCATTAGGGGTTGCCACAGTGGAACAACGTTCTGCACAATGATTGGCAGTGAAAGGCAGCTAGATTCTGGATTAAGAAAGCTAGTAAAAAAAATAAAAATAAATGTTACAGCATGACTGCTGTGAAAGTCAGTTTTGTGAATAAGAAGGAAATAAAATGTTTACCTGTCAATAGAAGCTTTGAGAGGTTTATTGCTAGCTGTAGATGCAGTGTCAGTCTTTTGCTTCTTTTTTTTTTGCATCTATTGAAGTGTCTTTCTCAGATGACCTTTTTAATGAAGTAAATTAGACTTCCATGTCTTCAGGGATTGAAATTAAGTTATTGTTTTTATGTAAGTAGATGCTTCATCTAGATCATTGAATGTCTTTGCTTCATTAGGTAGATGCATTTTTATTCTTGCAGGATACAAAATCTGCTTTTGATATTGTTTTGTTTTAAAAGTTTAGGAAGAGGCCAGCATTTTTCCATCATGCCTAGTACTTTTGTGGAGTAGTCATTGTCGAATCTAATGTAGTTTTGATTATATTTTAAATGGGCTTTTCTCCATGCAGTTTTTAATACAAGGTCTTTATCTATATAAGATAAAAATGTTATGATTATTGATATTTGTATAGAAGAAGAGGAGGTTGAAGCTGCTTACCTAGTGCTCTGTGGGTTCTATCTATTCCATTAGAAAACATTTCCTGCAAATCCAGAATTTCTGGGATCCAGGAATTCAGAAAAGTTATAATGTCCTTCTGCTTTTTTGAGAGAGACCAAAAATCCATAAGTTGCATCTTCTTTCCTGGTTCTCAAGATCATCAAGTTTATTTTCTAACCAAGTGTTTTGTTTAAGCAGGAAGTCAATGTGCTGTTCTTCCTTCAGTCTCCCATCAATATCAGTTAATGCAGTTTCCATGTCAGAAATTTTATTTTGTTTCTTCCTTGTAGACTTCAGTTTTTTATCACAGTTCTCCTGAACTTGTTCTAGGTTTTGTTGGAAATTATCAATTTTTAAAGATAATGTCTGTAAGATTGAAGTTACCAGTTGCAACTACTTCTTCAGTACTGAATGCATTTGTGAGTGATTGGTACTGTTCATTTTCTATTGAATATGTCTCTAATAGTTTGACAGGAATTTCTGTATAAAAATTCTCCTAAAGTTGTATTCTTAAAGTTTGAAGTATTACTGATGAGTTTATATATAAATTAATAGTAGTTTCTGACTGAATTCCTATCAAAATAAATATTTTACACAGCTCTGAAATTATGCTGCATTCATCTAGCTATCCTGGCTCTGCTCCCCAATGAGATGGTTTCTGATTTTTATATTAAGTCGTGGATTCCTTTTAGAGTGACAACATAAGTTTTAACTTTTCTAATGTCATTACTAATTTTTGAAACATTATTGCTTTACAGTCATTTGTTTTTCATGTATACTTCCTTCCAGGTAACAAAGCCTAAATAATGTTCACAGGAGTAATCATTTTGATGGCAACTACAATATCTTAAAAATACATAAATGCAAGTTGGATTGTTCCAGCCAACATGTGATTTATGTGATGATTTCTTTGTTGCATGGTAAAACTATTCAAAGGGGTAATTTTGATAGCAATTCAAAAGAAATGAAAAAATAAAAACATGTGCAATGGTAACACTTCTCCCTACCCATAATTGTAATTGTAGGATGAGCTGATAGTATCCTTGTTGCCATACTTAACTGTGTTTCTGTGGTAATTTATATGTCTTTCATATATCTTTTAATATGATTTTTTTTAATCCTGTGGTGTTTTATCTTTGTGTACTGCATCTTCAGATTCTATCTCTTATGTCAAAGAATACCTGGCAAATTATTTATAATGTGTGTGTGTGTGTGTGTGTGTGTGTGTGTGTGTGTGTGTGTGTGTGTGTGTGTGTGTGTGTGTGTGTATGTGTATGTTTGTGTGTGTACGTTTATGTGTAATTCGAATCCAGGTTAAGAGTATCTGATTTATGTTGATATGGTGACTTTTTTGCTTCATGATATTCACTTGATATCTCTTCTGGAAGTGAATCATTTTGTGTTTCTAGAGTGTATGCTTTCAATTGCTTCAGATTATTATGTTATATTATTTTTTATCTTGCTGGATATCATTTTATTGTTCTGAAGGCAATGTATTTACAAATGAGATTCCAGTGCTTCTATTACTGAAAAGTATGTTTAATTTGTGTCAGTCTTGATTCCTGTTTTGTTCAATTTTCTTTTACCATTTTTATATAGACGTATACATTTATTTGAGTTTTAGAGTTATATTTCTAATGTTTGATGTTGATTTTTATTGATTTGCTGATTTTTAAGTATCTCTGGTTTCTTTTTTTCCCAGATGATTCAAAATTTCAGTTTTCTGTTTTTTGAATCCTAAGAAGTATTAGGGACCTGTAAATGAATGTAATGTCCTCGTCACCTTCATGGAATAGATTTGATACACAGGTTGCAATTTGTTTAGTCAGTTTTCCTTGTACATTTTATAAGTTGGCATATGTCATTGCTAATGTCATTATTTTTCATATTTAAGTTATACTGTAATGATTTTTTTCTAGTTTATAATCTGGTCCATCTAGGTTAAAATAATTCTAATGCACAGGTAAATATGGTATAGAATCACAATGTTATTTGTGTTTGATCCGTGACCTGATGACTATAAATGTAATAGATACTATGGAAAGGAATTTCACCGGCAGGTCAAAGCCTAACTTGAAGAGCTTTAACAGTATAACTAGTTCACAGTCATATGTCTTAAGTGAGCCTAAACATATGTAATACTGTTATTGTTGTACAAAAGTTTATTATATTAACTAAAAACTGCAAGAAAACCCCAGCCAAGCTAGAGTTTTCACTGTGTCAGGCCTTAATCTTCCTGTAATGGAGATCTGTGGGATATATGCAAATGGCCCCTTAAGGACACCAAGTGTTTCAACTACATGGTTTCTAAATGTCCATGACTTTTTACTTTTTAAGCCTTTCTGACTACATTCAATTTGATTCTCGGCTGGGATGCCTTCTGTGTGAAGTCTGCATGTCCTCCCTGCATTTTTGTGGGTTTCCTGTTGCTTATTGTTCCTTCCACATTCCAAAGACATGCAATCTTGTGATTGGACACTCTAAATTGGCCCTAGGTATAAGTGTGTGTGTGTGTGTGTGTGTGTGTGTGTGTGTGTGTGTGTGTATGCGAGTGTATGGTGTACCCTCTGAGGAGGGTTGGGCCTCAGGCTAGCAACCCGATCCTGTAAAACCTGCTATAGAAACAACATGTGCTGATGGGTGCTTGTTGCCTGATGTGCTGAATGTACGGGAACAAACCCAGGGTCCAGGATGGCTACATTCAGTCATATAAATCAATGAACCATGAATATGTGCAGAGAAAACAGGTAGAATACATTTTATTAATGAAATGTTGAGTGCTTTCATTTTGTACAATTCCAAAACTTCATCAGACAGTGCCATTACTTACTGACTCATTTAAATAACATAATCAAGCACATGACCAATGGCACCACCCTCATAAATATTCATACATATTCATAAATATTCATAAATTATGTCATAATTATTTGTGAACTGAGGGGGTGGAGCTAGGAACTATACCTTCTATTTAAGGGGTAAAATAAAACATTTTAGAGCTTTACTGGAAAAGCTCACCAGACTCTGCTACACTTTGCTGTGAAGGAAAGGCTAGTTTGCTTTTTATTTGTTGTATTTTGTATTACTTTATTGCATTTTTATATTTTGAATACTGTGATTTGTTTTCTTTACCTTGTGTTTTACTTGTATTCTGCTTTTAACTGCATATTAAAACTTCAAAAGAGACCACAGCTCTGTCTCTTGTGAGTCAGGCAGAAATTAGAACTGATCAATTAAGGACTCATACATAAGATAGAAGAGGTCACTTAAGGTTAATCATTTGTGAACTGAGGGGGTGGAGCTAGGAACTATACCTTCTATTTAAGGGGTAAAATAAAACATTTCAGAGCTTTACTAGAAAATCTCACCAGACTCTGCTACACTTTGCTGTGAAGGAAAGGTTAGTTTGCTTTTTATTTGTTGTATTTTGTATTACTTTATTGCCTTTTTATATTTTGAATACTATGATTTGTTTTCTTTACCTTGTGTTTTACTTGTATTCTGCTTTTAACTGCATATTAAAACTTCAAAAGAGACCACAGCTCTGTCTCTTGTGAGTCAGGCAGAACTGTTTTCCCACCCACCTACCCACTCACTGTCATATTCTTAAATACCACTGTCTTTCTAGTTGCCTGCCTCTTATGGTAATGTGACCATATATCTCATTTCCTCTCTGCTTTCACTGACTTGTGTAAGCACAGAATTATCATTTTGTGAAATCACCCCCCTTCAGATATTTAAATTTATTGGCCATCCTACTGTATTCCATAGTACCAGAATACAAAAGTGACCACCCTCTTTCAATCTATCTTGCTGTTTTAAAATAGTGACGTTCCACTAAAACTTAATTTTTTTAGACAGGTAAAACTTAAGTTACCTACTTTCCCATCTAACTTATCTAGTGCACACTGCAGTGTTTAGGATAAACCATTTTTTTTCATCTTACCTTTAAGCATCCATGTGACTAGCACTTGCTCTAATACCTGCTGGAAAGCACTTGGAAGCCTTAAACTGATACAAGCACTCAACTCTCCTTGTTAATAAGGAGAAATTAATTGTAGGCACTAAACAGCTTATAATTGCAAAGTACCTTGCTAAGGCAAGGGAAAACAGCTCTTATACTTTACAAAAAAGCACCAAACTAGGCATGTCCAAGGGTCAGCTTCCAGTGATTTCTCCTGTCCACCTGGTGAATCTGGGCATACTGGGGCAATGCAGCAATTGCTTCATGTACACAGACAACCCTCTCCTCCTACCACCCAACACTACAATCTGTGAGAGATGCACTTACATAGCCAAACTGGAAGCAAAGCTCTCTCCATCCAAGATTGTGCTAGACAGTCAAGAGGAGAAGGTTAACACCTGCACTACACCTCAAGCAACACATATCTCTTCTAAACCAACACCACCAACACCCACACATAGCAACATTAAATCCACATATGCAGAGGCCCTTAACTGTAACCTGACCAAGCAACAAGGACCTCTAAAGCTGAAATGCAAACAAGCACAAATCACAACCAAAGTGTCACATAGCTCACAACACCAGTGTGCCACCCAGCAACATCCCCTAAGGCAAGACAACGTACCTAACACTTTAGTCATAAGTGACTCTGTAGTCAGGCACACTGATGTCCCACTCCCCAGGTTGAACAAGGAGAAAATTTCAGTCAGCTGCCTGTCGGGTGCCAGGATCTGCCACATAATGCATGCACTCAAGTCACTCCACAACAAGTACAAATATGACTCTGTCATTGTCCATGTTGGAGTGAATGACTTGAGACGTACCTCCCGGGACTACATGAAAAGAGACATGGAAGAGCTCTCAGATCATGTGGCCCAGGCAGGTATGACCCCAGCCCTGAGAAGCACCCTGTCTTTGCCCAGAATTCTACCATGATATAAGGACAAAATGATTGACTTCAACAATTGGCTAAGCTTCTAGTGCCATTCAAAGGGGATCCATATCTGTCTGCCTGGGACGACATGATCAACGGACCATGATGATTTGCCAGAGATGGTCTGCACCTGTCACCCCTGTGATTCAGGTTACTGGCTAAGGCTCTTGCCACCCCATAGTGCCTTTTTTATTTATTTTATTTATTTATTTTACATTTGTTAACTGGGCTAGTCCAACTGGATACATGTCCATTTTCAGTGGAGGCCCGAGGAGAAAAGCTCCACTAACTGCTACTTAACAAGTTAAAAAGATACCAAGTTATACAATAAAAACATTTGCTTAGGCTTCATTCAGGCTATCTAAGTATTTGAGTACAATGTGAGGCTTAGCAGGAATCTAGGTTAGATGATTTACTAGGTTAAGATATTTTTACCATATACATAAGTAGCAAAATCTAGAAATATGAAAAATAAAGATGGATAGACATAAGCGTTATTTAGAGGGGAAAGTGAAGTATGCTAGAGTAATGACGAAGATGAAAGATAGGTCAGGTGAGAGTAAAGGAGGGAAAAAAAGCGAGAGAGAAAGGTTACCCAGGGTTATTGCAAGAGCATAGCCAGTGGTTGTTTAGGTAGAGTTTTAGATTGGTTTTAAATAGTGGAATAGAAGTCAGTGATGTGAGGTCTGATGGGAGTTGATTCCATATTTTGCCAATTGAGTTGGAAAATATGGAGTTGCCTGCTACATTATTTGATCTAGAAGTTTTTATCAGTGTTTTGTTAAAGGAACGAAGATTCCTCATATTGTGATAGGGCTTTATGAGGGTGGAGAGCATTGGTGTGTTTTCAGGGTGATAAAGGACTTTATGGGCAATAGTGAGTTGATAGTATTGTATGAGGAGGGGTAGTTCCAGCCACCCTAGTTTTGTAAGATTTTTTAGGCAAAGATAACAGGACAAAACCACCACCGTAACAGGTACAAGCATGCAAATTCTGAAGGTAATGCTACTCAATGCTAGAAGTCTAAACCTCAAAATGCACTCTCTCGAGGCACTCTTAAAAATGGAGAACATCGATATCTGTGCAGTAACTGAGACCTGGTTCAAGGCTCCAGAGAGCACCCCTGCAATACCAGGCTACAACTCTTACCACACTTTTCGACCACCAAACCAGGACCGAAACATTAAAGGTGGAGGAGTGTCCATATTCACCAAGGATATTCACACCACCAGGCTAGTTGCCCAATACAATGCGTCTGAAATTTTCCAGGTGCAATTAACACTAGGTAAGACTGCAATCCAAATTGTAGCTTGCTACAGATCCCCCACCATGCCCCAAGATTCTCACTACACCTTTCTAAACATACTGGAAAATATTAAGATACAACCAAACACCCTAATACTGGGTGATTTCAACTACTCTGCTATTAACTGGGAAAACTACTCATGTACCAACACCTTTGCCCAATGGTTCTTGGAATTCATAAATTCCAACACCCTGGATCAACTAATCCATAGTCCCACCAGGGGCTCCAATATCCTAGACCTGCTCATTACCAACATGGGAAATTAATGCTCCACACCTATGGTCACCCCCTCATTGGTCAGGTCTGACCATAAGCTAATCACCCTTAACATCCACATCCCACCCCCACCCCCCAGTATGGAAACCTCCATAAAAAAATTCTCCAATGCCAACTTCATGCTACTCAAGTCAGAAGTGACAATCTTCATGACACCCATGCAGACGGGAACTGAAAGCTTAACAAGCAAGATGCTCTCCTCCAAAAAAAAGAAGCCAATCTGGTGGTCCCTTGCCATTAACAAACTTTACAACAAAAGGAAGAAACTGTTGCAGAAAAGAAGAAAATCCCAGGATGCAAAAAACTCCCTTACCAGTCTCAGTAAGAAGCTTAGACCCTCATAAAATCCTCCAAAGCTAGTTATGAAAATAAAATTTCCAAAGATTCCAACGACAACTACAAGGCATTCTATAACTATCTCAAGAATCTAAATGGCAATGCTCAGATCTTCTCTGAGCTATAACAGAATGGCATTAAATATACTGATCCCAAGGATATTTCCAATATCCTGGCAGATCAATTCAGTGCCAATTTCACCCCCCTCTTACCTTCTATACGGCCCATCTCAATACCAGAAGATTGCCAGATTCTGGTAATAATGGCCACACAGGTAAAAAGCGCACTCTCCAAAGCTACGAATACAGCATCCATGAGACCAGATGACATCCCAGGTTGTGTATTACATGAACTACAAAATGAACTGGCACTTCACCTAAGTGTCATGTTTAATCATAGCCTCACATCAGGCTTCATGCCCACTGAGTGACGCACAGCTACAGTTATCCAACTTCACAAGGAGGAATCCACCTTGGATCCCGAGAACTACCGCCCCATCAGTCTAATGAGCCTGATCTGCAAGGCCATGGAACGTATTATCATGGAACATATAAACAAAGACATTGGCAACCTTCAAACACTGGACCCCACACAGTTTGGGTTTGTGAAGGGTCGATTTTGTCTCCTGAACCTGATTGACTTCTTCTAATCAGTCTCCAGAGCCATGAAAGAGGGTAAGATGGTCCACACAGCCTATCTGGACCTCGCCAAGGCCTTTGACACCATCCCCCACTCTGGAATCATAGATAGACTTACTAAGCTGGGCATTAATCCCTACATCACTGGATGGGTTGCCAACTGGCTTACTGACAGAACCCACACTGTAAAAGTAGCCGACTCCAAATCCAGCTCCAGACAAGTGACAAGTGGAGTACCTCAGGGTACAGTCCTGGGACTGCTCTTGTTTGGCATCTACTTCTCTGAAGTACAGGCCAACATTGAGAGACTCTGGCTAACAAAGTTCGCAGATGACTGCAAACTGGGAGCCATGATTGAATCCCCAAATGATGTGGATACTCTACAAAAGGGCCTTACAGAAACAGATGCTTGGTGCCAGAGCCATGGGCTCAAGCTCAATGCCAAGAAATGTATAGTTATTCTCTTTGGGAAAAAACATGCACCTGTTAATTACCACATAGGTGGCAGTACACTAAACACCGAAAGTGTCATAAGAGACTTAGGGACACAGGTGGACAGTGGTCTCACCTTCGATTACCATATTGCCACAACAGTCAGGAAACCCTTCTATGTGGCACACCTCATCACTAAGGGCTTTTCATCCATAAAAAAAGAGGTCATTGTCCCACTGTACTCATCCCTCATTAGACCCATTATAGAATACAATGCCCCATTTGGTATGTACCTCTCAAGACATCTGCAACAACTGGAAAGGCTGCAGAAATACCTCACTAAAAGAATCACAGGCCTAAAGCAGATGCCCTATGCTGAACACCTTAAAAAACTCCACATATACTCTGTCACATATCATCTACTCAGAGGTGATCTCTGCTTAACATACAAGGCCATGTCAAACCCAGAGCTGTTGGACATGCTACACTCAAAGAAATCCCAATCCCTCAGAGCCACACGCTCCGGGGGATCTAAACCTTGTCATCACGATAAACAAAACATGCTGGAGGGATAGGTTCCTGACCCAGAGACTCCCTAGACTCTGGAATAAACTGCCCATACATGTCAAGCAAAGCACCTCTTTGGCCCTCTTCGAAAGGAACCTTGATGAGTGGATGGGAGAAAGGAAATTCACCCCAGGGATCACGTCAGTCACCCTGCTAGATAGAGGTCCAGGGAAGTAAATAGTGTGGGAAGAAATAGCCAGGGAATTGTTATGGCTAGGCTTGTATAGGCCCTAGGGCTGATAATCTAGTACCAGCCTATGAACCTATGAACGTATAAATGAACCACACCTACTAAAGTGCTTACAGAATGTAGTAACATGATTTTAAAACATATTATAATTTGTTGTACAACCTTTTAAAATGTAACAGCTTATCTAAAACATTTATAAAACATATAAAACTATAAATATGATTGAAATTTGCACTTATATAAGTTTTAAATGCATACATTTTGCATAAAAAAAAATTAAGTTCTGAATACAGGCATACCCAAGCACTACTTAGCCAGCTCGATATACCAATATAAAGCCAACAGATGTATAATATCATGATGTTATTTAAATGAGTCAGTAAGTAATGGCACTGTCCGATGAAGTTTTGGAATTGTACAAGTTGAAAGCACTCACCATTTTGTTAATAAAATGTATTCTGCCTGTTTTCAATTACCTCCGTACCATCATGCACCCACTTCAAAACTTTACTAAAAGCACACCTAAAAACATGCTGGCTATGTCCTTGCAACTCCCACTCTAATATCATCCACCCCCTCCAACCACTACCTTTCTTTCCACTCCACTAACTACCTTGATTATAGCAAACTCAGATGCTCATAAGCCTAGTACTTATTATACACCAGGAACTTCTCATTGTAACATTTGTTAATGTCTGTTATGTACTTCACAGATAAAGATTCTAGTTGTCTACTGATGTACTATGTTCTTCATCTGTAAATATGTTGTAAGTAATTCCTATGTTAAATTGTTAATCGCTATGTAATCCAATGTAACTACTGTCTGTTTATTTTAACTGTGGAGCTTTTCTCACCGGGTCTCCGCTGAAAATGGACCTATGTCCAGTTGGACACTCCCGGTCAACACATTTAAATAAATAAATAAATGTCCTCTGCTCATATTTGTGGTTCATTGAATTTTATGATGTTTATGTATTTCTTGTTGTTGGTTTACATTCATGCATATAAAGCTAAACCTCACTAACTGTACACATGCATGTTTTGGCCTTTTTATTGACTTTGTCAGCACAACATACGCAGATACTATAGGAATACAGTGGGCCAGATTCATGAAGGCTTGCACGGAGTCTAAGAGTAGTGTAAGACTCCATGCAGCCAACATGTCTGCTGAGCGATCCAGGAACAGCCGGCAGGGGCGTGCAAGAGAGCTCCTAAAACGACTCTTGCACTGACAGGGTTAGTTTATGCAAATTACCTCATTTGCTGCTAAAAGCTATGCAAATGAGGTAAATTTGCGATCCAGGCAACACTAACCTGTCCGAGTAAGAGTAGTGTTATTTGCAGAAATGTACTCAGTTGGCAACTGAGTACCGGTCTGCAAATAGCAAAACGGAGCCATGACAGACCCAAATAAAGGATGCATCCAGTTAAAGAAGCATGCCAATGGCCAAATATATGGCCATTGGCATTTTTATGTGTTGCAAAATAATAAAAATCAAATTTTTTTTTCCTCGATCTCCGAGGTTTAAGCGTAGCGCAGTGCAAACGTGTGGTGCACTAAAAAACAGAAAATCAAGAATTTAAAAGCCACAAAAATGATTTAATTCAAAATATTAATCTGCCATGCAAGTGAATGGCAGACTGAAGTCAACATGGCTACTGAGTCGTGGTTGCTAAGGGGGGTAGCTCAGTGTGAGAGATGTAACCAAGCATTAGTAGGCAATACTATGCAAATGAGGATAAGGATAGTGAATCCCAATATTTCCTGCTATGTGAACCATGTCCCTAGAGTGTAGGAGTAGGATAAGGGGAGGAACAGAGTAGAAGATGGGTGACATCATGAGGGGGTATGTATCCAAAAGACTGTAAGCTTACTGGAGCAGAGTGGCATGTGTTTGCTGTGAGTTACTCAGGACTAGGAGAGGTGTGTCTGCAGTTGTCTAAACTGAAACCCAGAAACCAAAGGTGTATGTCGTGACTATCACCAAAGTTTCTTGCAAAGATCTTACACTGTAAACCTGTGTAAGCCTGTGTGCGCATGTCTGCTCCCGTATAAGCCTGTGTTAGGCCATCTAAGCTTGTATACACGAATGTGCACCTGCCTAAGCCTGTGTAAGCTTGTGTGCACGCGTGTGCGCTTGTGTGCGCATGTTTGCGCTTGTTTGCGTGGCACTGCCCCCTGTGGAAACAGAAAGGGAAAAGGAAGGAAAAGAAGTACTAGGAAGTTAACCAAGGAGCACTAGCAGAGCTGCCAGATGAAATCAATCAGAATCAGCCAATTACACAGGCAGTACAGTAGCCCAGCCCAGCACTTAAAACTCTGCAAACAACATTCCCCCATGTTTTTCTCAGAAACACTGCAACACTGCAGTCAACAAAGAGAAGTGAAAACTTAAAAAGCTTAAACTGAGACATAAAAATACAGTGGGCCAGATTCATGAAGGCTTGAACGGAGTCTAAGAGTAGTGTAAGACTCCATGCAGCCAACATGTCTGCCGAACGATCCAGGAACAGCTGGCAGGGGCGTGCAAGAGAGCTCCTAAAACGACTCTTGCACTGACAGGGTTAGTTTATGCAAATTACCTCATTTGCTGCTAAAAGCTATGCAAATGAGGTAAATTTGTGATCCAGGCAACACTAACCTGTCCGAGTAAGAGTAAGAGGGGCTGCCATTGCTGTTATAAGGTAACATGTGCAAGATGCTGAGGGTGGTGCCATTGCAAATGCTGCTGAGCATCCCACAGTGTGGAGACGGAGAAGAGTGTACAGATCCAGGGTAACCTACCAGGGGCTACATGAGCTGGAGATAGTGGAGTGCTATAGAGTGGACAGAGAGCTATTGCAGCAAATTGTTGAGCTGTGCAGGCCACGCCTCATGCACAGAACCAACAGAGGGGAACCCATCCCAGTGGAAACCAAGGTATATATTGGCCTAAGAATACTAGCAACAGGTACCTTCCAGAGACCAACTGGTGATATCATGGGGATTTCACAGGCATCAGCATCCAGGGTACTGCACCATTTCCTGAATGTCATGGCAGCACATGTCGGTGATCATGTTTATTTTCCCAATTCCCATGTAGTATTGGCCAGCAATATGCATCTCTTCCAGCAAATAGTGGAATACCCTGAGGTAGTGGGTGCAATTGACTGCACGCACATACACATCAAAGCACCAGCCGGTGAGCGGAGTAGGGCCTACATCAACCGCAAGGGCTTCCACTCCATCAATTGCCAGGTTGTGTGTGATGCCCAGGGCATAATACTAAATGTGTGTGCTGGCTGCCCTGGAAGCTACCATGATTCCCATATCTGGCATCTGTTGCAGCTGTACCAGACATTTGCCAATGGGGACATCCCTGATGGTCACCTAGTGGGGGATGCTGGATACGCACTGGAGCCATGGCTGATGACACCCATCAGAAATGCACCCACACCTGAACAAGAACTCCATAATGAGGCACATGTGCAAACACGAAATGTAATCAAGTGTGTGTTTGGGATGCTCAAGTCACGGTTCAGGTGCCTGGACACATCTGGTGGAGCCTTGCAGTACTCACCAACTACATGTACCCAAATTGTCATGGTATGTGCCATGCTACACAATATGATCTTGCGAAAACAGCTGCAGCAGGAACAGCATGGGGCAGGGCCAAACAGCCCCCCACCATTGCCAAGGCTTGCACAGGCACAGCGTGACTCGGAAGAGGAACAACCTGAGCCTGCCCCAGTAGGAAGAAGGAGGCGTGCCCAGTATGCCTTAGCCTTGGGAAAGAGGCAACGCATAGCACATACACTGGCTCAGTAGGACCCTGGCAATGATACCTCTCTCTGACTCGCACATAAAATAAAAGGGATGCCTAACTTGGTACTACCTGTTTCCAAATGTTTATAGGGAGTGTAGTATGTGCATCCAACATAGGCAGCCCTGCAACACCACCTGAGGCATGATTGCCATGTTTAAAGCAATATAAAGCAGTGCTAAGCAGCTTTTACCAATATCTAGTATATGTAAACAAAATTGCTCATGCAATGTTGGCCAAGGTCGGGCAAAGTAGAGCAAAGTCAGTCAAACAGGCTCATAACTGCTTTACAGTTCCTTAAGCAGTCTGGTCTGGCCAGCATGAAAATAAAAAGCAGTGACAGGGCTTGAACCCAGGATACTGTGTACTACAGTCACAGTACTGAACCACTAAGGCATGATAGCATTACAGTGGCACAGACACAGCAGGACAATTGTACACTAATGCAAACACAAAGCAATGTTGTATCATGCCCCTAATGAGGCAAATGGGTAACCTCACCCACACACCTATGCAGACAGAGAACATCAGGCCAGGCGTTGTGATGTGGGTTGTGTAGGCCATGAAGTCACAAGCTAATATATGTGGCAATGGATGCTAAGATCTATAGTACAGTAGTATGCCTCAAGCCAATGTGATAGGCAACAGTACAGACTGTAATGGTGTCCTGTACATAGCAGTGCAGGCACAGCAAATGTGTGTAAGTGGCAGGTGAAACCCACATCCTATGTACACCCACAGTAACAATCTGGTGTGGCCATGGGTAGAAATGTACAAAGAATAGCTGTCCCCCCATATGTAGAATTGTTGATAAGTCTATGCAAAGTGTCTCATGGAAGCCTTGCAGGCACAGCATGATCCCTGTTGATCTATGACACAAAGGTGAGCCCTGCTGTAAAAATACACCTTGATTTACCATACACATATAGTATAAATATGTATACTCTGCGTGCTCACACACTCGAAAAAATGTAGTGGATTCCATACAGCATCACACTGAAAGGTCATACTGGGCATGCTCACACACATAAAGAAACAAAGCAAATGTCAGGCAGGAAGATACTGAATGTCATACTGGGCATGCTCTCACACTTAGGCTAAATACGGATGTGATAATAAGGGATCTATGGACAAATGTGTATAGTCGTCACCACTTCCAGAAACACATTCACAAAGTGGACTGAAAATCCTGCTATGTGTACACACAAACTGCCAAGGTTTGTTTATGTAGGTCAAAGGAGGTTGCCACCACTCAGCAGTCATCAGACTGTCAGAGAGTACCACAACACACTTGCGATGAATCTGACTAGGCACGTTAAGCAGCTAGAAAGACCAATGAAGTACCTTAACAAGAGGATTACTGGCCTCATATAGTTGCCCCATGGAACAAGAATGAATGTAACCCAAGCTGTACTCTGTTGCATACTGTCTATGCAGGAGATGTCTGCCCAACAGACAGGTCCAAGTCATGGTTACACTCAGATCTGTTCTGAGTTACAGCTCAATGGCACTAAATGTACAGAGCCAACTGATATTGGCAACATCCTGGCATATAGGATCAGTGTTAACTTTACCCCCTCTCACCCATGAAAAAGCACATGTCTATAATGGAAGACTGCAACGTTGCTGTCATCATGGCTGCACAGGTAAAAAACACTCTCCAAAGCCAGTATCACAGCAGCCATGAGACTGGATAACTTCACAGGCTGTGTAGTATCTATTTCCCTGAAGTAAACATTAACATGGAAGGTCTGTGGCTATTGAAGTTTCCAGAGGACTGCAAACTAGGAGCCATCATTGTTAACACTAAAGATGTGGACATCCTACAAAAGGGCCTCACTGAGACAGATGGCTGTTGTCCAAGCCATGGGCTGTAACCCAATGCCAAAATGTGCATTATCATCACCTTTGTTAAAATCTCTGTAGCCAAGAACCACAACATAGGTGGTAGTATACCTCACATTGTAAGTGTGACAAGAGACCCTGGGTCACAGGTAGACAGTGGATACAACTGTAATAAGCACATTCCCACAGTAGTCAGGAAACCCTCTTATGTGGCACACCTCATCACAAAATGTGTCCCATGCAGAATAAAAGAGGACAGTGTTCCCCTCTACTCACCACTCGCTAGAACTATAAAAGAGTACAATGCCACTGTTGCTATGTACCTCACAAGACAACTACAACAACTGGAAAGGCAGCAGCAATACCTCACAAAGAGCATTAGTGGCCTGAAATACATGCCATACACAGACCATTGCAAAATGCTCCATCCGTACTCCCTTGCATATCGCCTACTCATAGGTGTTCACTGCCTAACATACAAAGTTATGTCAAACAGACAGCTGCTGGATATGATCCATGTAAAACATTCACAATCACTCTGACCTTTGGACCCAAAACCATGAGTGAAATACAAAAGGAAGGGGTGTAGCCATTTACTTTATGGATATCCACACCTTCAGGTTACTGGCACAGCATGAGGCCTTGGAGACCATGCAAGTGCAACTAACATTGGGTAAAGGTGCCCATCAGATTGTAGCCTGCTACAGCTCATGTACCTTGTCTCAAGAACCTCACTCAGTATTCCAGAGAACAATGGCAAATATAAAGGTCCTATCAAACACCATTATATGGGACGATTACAACTACCCAAACATTGAGTGTGTGAATTACTTGTATACAACGTCCTTTGCCCAATGTGTCCTACAGTTAAGAAACTCTAACACCCTGGAACAGCTGGTCAGCACGCCCACTACAGGTGACAACATTATGGATAAGATCATCACCAACATGGGGTACCAGTGTTCCACAACAGTGATAAACCCCTCGCTAGGAATATCAGATCATGAAGTAATCACACTGGACATCCACATCCCGCATCCACACCCAGTCAATGAAACCACTGTGAAGACATTTGCAAAAGCAAACTGCACACTTCCCAAGACCAAAGTGGAAAGTTCTGAACACCTCTTGCTATAGGATAATGGTATGCAATCTGCAGAAACATTTACAAGTGCATCCTATGAGCATCTACAGGGATGCATGGAATGAGACATCACAAATAAAACCAAGATGCAGTCCTCCAAAAATAGGACAACAAGCAGGTGTATGTTGTCCATAAATAAGTTGGACAAGAAAAGGAGGAAATGAACACATGATAGATCCAATTTCACTAAAGGAAAGGCATCACAGATCATTATCAGGAAGAAACAATGACCGCTCATAAAATAATCCAAGGATGGTTTCTAAAGACAAATAGCCAAGGAATGTAAGAATAACAACCACAAAGGCTTTGGTCGCTATACCAGACATGTAGGTGTCAGCTTCCAAATATGCTGTCAGCTACTGAAAAAAGGAATGAAATACACCAAACCAACTTTCATTGCCCACATCCAGGGGGACAAGTTCAGTGTAAACTCCTCCCCATCACCACCAAAAGGGTCTGTGTCCATCACAGAAGTATGCAGAGACCCAGACGTCATGGACATGCAGTTAAAGACAGCCCTCACCAAAGCTAAGAACATAGCATCAATGTGACTGTATGTTGTCCCAGGCTGCGTCTTACACTAGGCCCATAAGGAACTACACACTCACCTACATTCACTGTCCAGACTCAACCGTACCACAGGCTATGTACCCAAAGAATGGCATACACTAACAGTCATCCAGCTCCACAAAGGGTGTGGCAAACCAGAACCTGGAAACCATTGCCCAATATGACTACTCAGCTGGGTCTACAGAGATATTGAGCCAACTGTCATGGAACCCAGACACTGAGACATTGGAGATCTCCAGACACTGGACTCTACACAACTTTACCTTGTTAAAGGCACAGCCTGGCTCCCAAACCTAGTTGAGTTATTTAAAACACTTACCATGAACATAGATGGAGGTGAAAGTAGTCCACAGAGCCCACCTGGACCTCACTAAGGGCTTACTACACCATACCCCACTCTGTCATCATGGACAAGTGTACCAGCTTGAACATCAACAGCTATGTCACAGGATGGGTGGACGAGTGGCTCACAGATCAAACACACATGTTCATAGTTGCGAGTGCCATGTCCAGCTCTAAGCCAGTCACAAATGGCATCACACAGGTCTTGGTCCAGGGACCCCACCTGTTCAGTGGATACTGATCAGAGGTACAGGGAAGCACAGCAGGTGTATGACTGGACAGGTTTGCAGATGAATGGTAACTGTGGTCCATAATTGACTGGATGGGTTTGACACAGACATCCTCCAGAAGTGTCTTACAGAGACAGATACCTGGTGTCAAAACAATGCCCTCAATCTGAATGCCAAAGAATGCATAGTCATCCCCTTTGGGTAAAACAAAGTGCACACAAATTACCACATAGGTGGTAATCCACCATGTACGGAGAAAGTCATTATTGCCCTGGGGACACAGGTAGATAGTAAACTCACCTTTGATGATCACATGCCCAAAGTGTTTAGACATTCCTTCAATGTAGCCCATCTAATGTCACCTAATGTAACCCACTTCATATAGTCTGATGATGTCACCATCCTACAATTATACATGTGGAAAAAATAATTCCCAGTAATGTGTATAGCGCGTTGTGTTAATGTGTACTTCTGTAGTATCATGAAGTAGTTAGGTAGGGGTTTGAATCCTCCACTGGACAGCTGTGTGTGTGTGTGGTCACCTTGGGAAGGAGCAACCTTTTAGGAGAGTAGTGAAACACCTCAAAAGTGGTAAACTAACCTTTGTCAAGTCTGATGATGTCACCATCCTACAAATATACCTGTGGAAAGTAGAACTCCCAGTAATGTGTATAGCGTGTTGTCTTAATGCGTACTCCTGTGGTATCATGAAGTAGTTAGGTAGGGGTTTGAATCCTGCACTGGACAACTGTGTGTGTGTGTGTGTGTGTGTGTGTGGTCTCCTTGGGAAGGAGCAACCTTTTAGGAGAGTAGTGAAATACTTAAAAAGTGGTAAACTAACCTTTGTCAAGTCTGATGATGTCACCATCCTACAAATATACCTGTGGAAAAGAAAGCTCCCAGTAATGTGTATAGCACGTTGTCTTAATGCATACTCCTGTAGTATCATGAAGTAGTTAGGTATGGTTTGAATCTTCCACTGGACAATTGTGTGTGATCTCTTTGGGAAGGAGCAACCTTTTAGGAGAGTAGTGAAACACCTCAAAAGTGGTAAACTAACCTTTGTCAAGTCTGATGATGTCACCATCCTACAAATATACCTGTGGAAAAAATAACTCCCAGTAATGTGTATAGTGTGTCATGTTAATATATACTCCAATAGTATCATGAAGTAGTTAAGTAGAGGTTTGAATCCTGCACTTGGTGATTGTGTGTGCTGTATGTGTGTGACACTGTTGGTCAATGTGTTGTGGGTTTTGCTTTTACTACTGTATGACATATCAGTATGCATTGCACATGTGAGATAGCTGTGCGGCAAATACATATACGTACATGTTACCTCAATGATTGCATGTGTGGGAACCCTGCTTTTTCCAAGAACACAGCTGTCATCCTTGCCAGACTGCTGCTGCTTCCCAGACCATAGGTCACATCTGTATGCTTGTGACAAGCCCAGCCACTGCAGTGATCCCTGGCCTAGGTTATCTATGTCACACAAAGTCATTATGATTCCTACTGGAATGTGTGTGTGAGGGTCTATGGCCAAGGTATATGTCAGACCTGTTCAAACACAGCAAAGTCTGTCAATGATGACTATTTATAACAGGTGTTGAACAACCTTTGTGAATATGCATGCAGACCCCTTATTGCTAATGTGATCCACCGAGGGATCTCAAAATACCTTTGGAAATGTGATTAACAAAGGACAGATGACGTAACACTTGGTTGCATGTACACATCGGTACCTGTTCATCATGCTGTTGGCTACTACCTATGTGGTACTGTGGGGATAATATGTTCCGTAAAGGTGGATGACTATGCTTAGTTAGGCTTATAGCTTTCCTGAATGGGTTTGACAACAGGCATCTGTCTGTATGATACCCTTGTGCAGGATGTGTGTGTCATCTGGAGAATGCATTATAGGCCACAGTATGCATTACCAGATGTGGACGGACATATCCTTACTGTGATTGCTTGTACATAAAAGAGCTATATGCCAAACAGGAGTGGTCTCAGTAATGGGTGCAGGTGAATATCAGTGGTTACTGGCATATTATGGTACATGAAGGATCCAACTGTTGCTGTGTTACCTACATCTGTGTGTTGGTTGTCAAGACATCATCTAACGATTGTTCATGGTCAGGCTGTGGAAGTGATGTATACTACCAGAATGCAAAACAATGACAGATAGTAACAGTATCACCCACAGCACAGTGTCAAACCATGTCATACACACATGTGTAGTCAGGTTCCGAAATGTGTGTAGTACAATGCATACTGGCCACCAATAGAAACTATGGAGTGTTACTGTGTAATACAGAGCATGTCACCCTGGCCATGTGTCCACTATGCATGTACATGCAGACAGTTTACCTCCACCATGTTCACAACTGTACACCTGCAAATCTGTGCTACACACATCCCACACATACTGTCCACTCTCTAATACATGCTGCCAATACTGCACACATCAGCCAAGTGGCACGTGGCCAGACAATACACAATTGGAACCAACACTGGTGTAAACAACACTACAATGACAATCATAGCATTAATGCATCATACATGCTCAGCTACACCTTCAAGCATATCATTACACTGTACTGCTGACAAAATGCTAACATTGCTATACTGCTATAAAGACACCCTGTGCATCAGCACCATGGTAGCCTGTTCCTGCATCGATGTTACAGATGACAGGAGGCGACACAGGTTTCATCATATGCACAGGGTGTATTGTTGGTTTGCCAGAGGCCTACAGTGAGCCATCCAATCGACATGTATGTATGTGTGTGTGTGTTTGTGTGGGGGGGGGGCAAGAATACTGGAATGGGCCAATGTTGATGTAATGTGTGTGGGTATGTGTTAGCCCTAGGTGTCTGGAGTATGTGTGTGTGTCTGCATGCACACAGTTCCACCATGTGGCTGCCAAATATGGGTATTTGTGGGACAGCCACAGACTGTACCTGCGAGGCTTCACAGATCACCGTCTCTGGCCATGAATATGGTACCTGTGCCTGGAAGGTGTGCTACTGATACTATCAGGTACTAAGCCAGACTGGGTACTATCCTCACAGGTGGATGGATGTACACTGGACACAGGTCCCTGCTGGGACTGTCCAGAGCCACGTGCATGTGGTCTTCTAGGACGTTCTATGGACAGCCCACCTCCAACAATGCTGGGGTTGGTACTGGCACTATGGGAGCAGCTGTGGCTTGAGGGACGTGCACGGTGACTGCCAGCTGCTGATGTTGCTGGCATACGTTCACGTCGATGACTCAACCGTCCCGCACTGTCCTGACACATGGACATGACATTGCGGATGATATCTAATGTCTCTCCCCAACATCTATCAGTGACCTCGGTGTAATGATGGATTGCACCTGCTAGGTCATGGATACTGTCAAGGACAGTGGTGTTATGTGCCCTCTGTGCCCTTAGTCCCTGTCTGGTGTACCATTCCATACATGCCTGTGCCTCCATGATAGCCTGGAATATGCGTGACATTGTCAGACCTGTGGCACGTTTGCCAGTGGCATGATGAGCAGCAGTGCTCCTACATGAACTCCTGGACATCTGCCTATGTGGTATCCTTCCAGACATCTGGGTATGGCTGCTGTGTTGGGATGCATGTGCCATGGATACAACACTGTCCGGGCCAATGCCAACTGTATGCTGTTCCTCAGCTATGGGTATTGGTGATGGATGTATTGGCAGTATGACTGTATGCATGGATGGGGTGGACAGCTGTGTACTGTCGATTGGTGGGCCAACGACAGACCCTGGCAAACATGCCTGTGCCTCAACGTACCTATCATCAGTATCACTGTTTTGCTTGGTGACATCAGTTTCCCGCTGCAGTGAACCAGCCCAAGGTCAGCAACTGTGGGAGGAAGACAGGAAACACACATTACGACCTGTACATGATGTTGGCACACATGAACACATGCACACATGAAGACATGCACACATGAACACATGAACACATGAACACATGAACACATGCACACATGAACACATGCACACATGCACACATGAACACTTGCACACATGCACACATGCACACATGAACACATGAACACATGCACACATGAACACATGCACACATACACACATGAAGACTTGCACACATGAACACATGCACACATGAACACATGCACACATGCACAAATGCACACATGCACACAAATGCACTCATCACTAAAACACACACACACACACACACACACACACACACACACACACACACACACACACACACACCACCAGCAATCCATAACATACTCAATAGCGGGTGATGGTGGGGTACAGTATCACAAGGCAAACAGTTATATCACACGTGTCAGCATGCAGGACGTGTGTTTCCCAACAGCATGCAGTGCGGGTTTTGACAGCCCTTGCCAATGACACTATACATGTCTTTGATGCATGTGTGTTGTTGTTGTTCATTGATTGGCCTCACCCTGGAATGCACTGTGTACATGGACACAACAGTGCTGTGCAAGTATTATAAGCTCTGCAATGTTCTGTGCACCATCACTCACAGGTATACATACCATGGCTGGATGTGTGTCTGTGTGTCACATGGATAGCCATTTCTGATTAGAGTGTCTGTGTGTTCAGCAGATAATTGTGGACACAGGATTAGCTCATGCATGCTATGTATGCACACAGGATGAGTGGTGCATGTTTACCTGATGGAATACCATTGGCTAAACATGCCCATTGTACAGTGGTTATGGTGAGTGTAGAACATTTTGTGGACATGCCAGTGCCAGACATGACATGGCATGCTACAACACAACTGCAACATTAACCATCACACAGACACAGTGTGTGTCATGTGACCTATACACTCAATTGCATTACAAGATGTATATGTGTTACTGTGTACAAATGGTGATTGTTATGCATATCATGTATAGGTTCCTATGTTTGCACACACACAACACTGAGGTGCATAGCAGGTAGTGCTATGTGTAGTACTGTGGTCACTGTGACTGGATGGGGTGTACTACCATGAGCCATCATCATGCAGCATCATGTGGTCACTCAAGGTTACTAATGTGTGCCAGCCCAGCATATACCATGCTGTACCAGAACTGCAATACCATGGCAACATTCACCATTTCACAGACAGTTGTTACATGGGTTTGTAAGGTGCACAATAGGGGGCATTGCCTACCATGAATGTGTAATGTGTCGAAGAGTGTCGCACAGCCACATGTGAGGCATCTACCCCTCAGGTATATTATGTGTGCTGTGTGGATGAAGTGTGGGATACTGTAGTGTGACCTTACAGCGGCTGTCTGAATACACCATGTGTGGCATGTTAATGTGTACTGCATATGACAGTGTTGTGTATGTTGTGTGCATGTGTATCGACTCTGCCTATCCAATGTCCACATCAGTGTTGACACAATTCTGTGGAATGCTCTGTGTATTGTATGTGTTTTAGGCAGCTACCCACATTACTGGGATGTGCATAGTCTCACAACAAACATCCATAGCATGCATTATGCATATGTGAGTTACGTGTACATGGCCTACACCTCACCTATGACATGCACATTTAATTAGCAGTATTAAAGGTAGAACACACTCACCAGCATGGGTCGGCTGCCTTGCTGTCACACCAGAGGGACCTACAAGGACATGAGACACTTTGTCAGTGGCAACAACTGTGGCATTGCTACTTTGTGTTTGCAATCGTACAGTAGTACAACGGTTGACAGTCACAGGCCTACAGATTGTATTCCTAATTATTATCATTGTAGAACACTAGGCACCACATCATCTAACTACACAGTACACATCTCACATAAGCATGCTCTAACAATTGAGGTAACAGTAGTCTACAGCTATGCCATGTTACCTGCACACTCCATGTCAGCTTGCTGGGTGACTCCGGCCTCCATGATGACACATGTTAGTTGTTGGGATTGTTGTTGACCAGGAGCCACCTGGTTCAGGAGCAGCTCCTCCACTCTGGTGAGGGGGGGATGGATGGCTACCCCCCCACCTGTGACAAGCTGCTGTCTGCAGATATCAGACGCACACTGCCGGACATGACTAATTAAATCACTGCAGTGATGGCGTACCTGCTCATATGTCCTGTTATGCATGCCTATGTCATTTACCCAATGGACAAGCTCTTGCCACAGGACAGTCCACTCATGCGGGTCATGGCTGGTTCTAGAGAACAGCAGGGCATACTGCTGCACCAGGCTGAATGTAATGGCCTCTTCCTCCGCCGTGCTATAGGCGGGATTACGATGGTGGGACATAGCCCTGGAAGACAATGAAACAATATGTGTGAGCAAGTCATGAGGCACACATATATTTCTAATGTACAGATATCAATTAACCACCATATTTAGCAACCTACTGGCTGTCAGAAGATACACACTTTCAATACCACATGTCAGTACTCAACACACAACTGGCTGACAGTGCCTGGCACACTCAATATATCTAACCATGTTTTGCACAGCAACAAACTTACAACAGTATGTAATACTATACAACAGTACATGGCACACTGTATGCGACACAATGCACAACCTAGACACAGGAGGTATATATCATGCTAATGCATCATGAAAAGTGTAATTCATTGCAATGATTGTGAAATCCAGTGACAGTATCACTGGTATACCACACTAGTTGTTGATGGCAGACCCCTGCCTAACATATGTGCACATTCATGAATATAGGTGACATACTGCTGTACTACACTATACATGTTGCTAGATATGCACCTATATCCTGTAACACACATATGACTAAGGCCATGGTACAGGCATACACACCCACACATCAGACATACATACCAGACACATAGGTATGGCAACACAGGTGATCTTTACCTGTGTACCTTACAGTACTGTGTGTCTGTAGTTACGAGACCGTATGCCTGAGGTATGTAATCTATGAGGACTACAGGGAACACACGGAACAGTGATTCCAATCAATGTGGACATAGACCATACTGTGCTGTTTAGGCATACAGCCTCAGGTAGTACTACAGTTCATACAGGGGTTGGATTCGCCAGCAGTAACACTCAATAAGCATGCATGTACTGCTTTGGCCTACAGTGAGCACTCCAGTCAACAACAAGGGACTATGTCAGAATGTATGGCATACTGCTTTTTCAGCCTAGCAATTGTATACACAGCTTTTGCTGGGATCA
Source organism: Protopterus annectens (assembly GCF_019279795.1). NCBI lineage: Eukaryota > Metazoa > Chordata > Ceratodontiformes > Protopteridae > Protopterus > Protopterus annectens. Next base: position 660,349,524 of record NC_056732.1, read on the forward strand.
CAGCTAGGACACATAATACCATGACAGAAATAGTTTCCCACTAAGCTAGCACACATAAACCAAACTCTGACACATTCACCAACACATTCACCATCACACTCAGTCAAACTCACATAGCAATTCTTGAAACAAGTACATGTGGGTGTGTATCACTTCATAGGTAGGTATGAGGCTATTGGCCCTAGGGCCTCTAGAAGCCTAGCAATACACTGCTCTGGCCTTTGACACACAGGTCATTGCATTTCACGTGGCCCTGTCAAGCAGAGACACAGAGGTGAATGCCTGGGTGTATTCACTATCTCCCATACAATCTTCATGATTATTTATGACGACTGTTTGCCACACACTACAACCTACATTGGAGTATACACATAACAACCTTCAACAACATATGTATGTCCACCCTTCACAAACAGTTGCAGTATGTCCCTTTCTCTATGCACATGTACTGATGCTAATATATCTGACACAGACAGATCTCTCTATATGTGTGTGCCATACACACACAAGGTCCACACTGTTGTGAGTCCATGAATCTCACAGCTGACCTGCTGAGCCTTGCTGCAACATGAACAGGTGTCACTTGTGAGCACACAGTAATATTAGAAGGTGTATATATAGCTGAAAATGCTTAATTACCATACTAGCCTGGTACAGCTGTTGCCAATGCTAAGCTACACGTTGATATGACTATCATGCATTTGTTGCTCTGTCACATCCATGGTTATATAGCTGTATGCGCTACTCCCCCAAACAGATATTGTCCACACTACTGTACAGGACACAGATAACATGGTTCAGATGTTTGACATTTAATGCTGAGCTACATATATCACAGTTATGTCCCACTGCACACAGCTACACACTATGTCCATGGCAGTAGTTATACAGGGCATCTGTGCATAGATACGTACTGCTGCCACATATTGATGTTTCAAAGTATGTAGAGTGGTCTTCAAATACATCTACTACATGCCAGTAAATACATATCTGTTACATACCTTTCCTTTGTATGCATTCATATTTTTCACTCAGCTGTCTCTTTGGCTGAATGTAATAATATTTTTTTATGTTTTTTTTTTTTTTTTTTTTTTTATTAGTGTATTTATTTTCCACTGGTGTGGGTGGGGGTGTGAGTCTCTCTCTGTCTATATGTCTCTCTCTCTCTCTCTCTCTCACCATCTGCAATGGGATAACTGCATGTGTGGCCAGCAGGTACAGCATGCTTTTATAGGTATCTGCACATGTGCATGTGATGGCCTCTGCACCAATTGGTGGCTATCATTTGGTAATTGCATGCAGCCTGCTGTATGGTAATTGCAGTACTCGCTGTCATAGCAACCCAATGCTATAAATTGCTATGTCAGGTAGGCGTAGCCCTTTCAGCTTTCCAGAGTGGGGCCCATGCTTGTTTGTTGTGGAGACCATTGTGTAAGTCAGAAGGTTGGTATGGTTCTTATATCTGAAGCTAGGGGTGTAGCCAGTGATATTATTGTTGTTCTCAGACCTGAATGTTGCCACTTCCACTACACAGTTGTCAGTGTAGAATTGTACTCACCCCTACATATGCTAACACAAGATACATGGGAGTATGTAGTTTCTTTTCTACTTATACAATTTACTGCCATACAAAAGTAGTTACTGAGATGTATTCATTTGGCACATGAACTGTTTGTGAACTGCTATACTGTGAATATTTATTCACATGCTCAGCTGTGTGGGGGTTGTGAAGTGCTAGAGTGTCTAGTTCTGTTATCACAGTCATGTAATGCAATTCCACAACAACTGCTGGTATAGTTCCACAGAACAGGTGTTGTGTTATGGCATTCCTACCTTTCCTTTATATTCACACATTCTGGTGCATGATATATATATTTCAGCAACATCTTAATGTATATTTACTGTGGTGTAGTGGTACTTCATGCAGTCTAGTATTTCCAAGGTCTGGGGTTCGAGACTGGCAGTGGTGTTTTATTTTGCTGCTGAGCAGAACAAGGCCCCTCATATGCAGGGTGACCAAGGCACTTTTAAGCAGTTGTAAGTGGGTTTGCGTGGATTTGTGTGGCACTTAGCAATACAAAGCTAAGTGCACACGTGCACACTCGCTCAAAGCTGCTTAATGCTGCTTAAAAGTGCTTACTCTCGCTAACCCCCACGCTAATTTCTTTGAAAGAAAGGAAAATGCGGAGATAGGAAAGTTGTGAAAAAGAGGCACAAAGAGGGAAAGACAGTAGGGAAAACAGCTTGGGATGTGCAGGATGGGTGTAGGGACGGTCCATAGCTGCCCATTTCTTTAACAGCAACAGCTGTGCATATACTTGTAATTTGGAGGGAATTTTGAAACCTTACACCCCTGAGAGAGGGGTGAGGACAACGAAGTATGTTGTACTGCCAATTGAATTTCAGGGTCTGTGTCCGACGGACATTTGTGTAAAATGGGCAGCTATGTATGGGGCATAATTTTTTTGCAGGAGCAGATTGCCCTTTTTTTTTCAGGTGACAGTGGAATGTGAGGTAGGGGATGTAGGTATGTTGTGGGAGGTAGGTTGGGGAGGTAAACAGACAAGACAAACAAGACACATACAGGGGCAGAATATGACACATGGGGTGAGTGAACACAATTGACGGGGAAGGATGTTTGGAAATCGCAAGCCCTTGAGCCCACAGATGGTAACAGTCACCACTGCACCTTCACAGCCCGGAGGGTGGCTGTGCTGGGGGCTGCGTAGGAGGGGCAGGCTCACCCATGAGTCATGCCACTCTTGCCTCGATCTAGCATAGGGGATCAGCAACTGTACGCTCTATCTCCCTATGCACCACAGCCCGGACCGTTTGGAGGGTGATAGGTGGCCCTCCTCTGGCCACGCTTGCATGGGGGGACAAGCCCCATCCCCTGCAGTGCTTCCACCAGAAGATGGCACAGGGCCACTGGAGGAGGAGGTCCCGGGCTGGGCACCGGACATGCTGGTGCCAGGTGCCATCGCCAGCTGAGTTGGGAGAGGGGGTCCACTGGGACCGGCCTTCCCATACATTCTATGTTCATCAGGATTTGATGACAATATGGGTTAGTAACAGACAACAGCATTCCAAATTAGTTGTAACAGCATGCAGTAGTATTCCCATTAACCCAACACACAAGAATTCCAACAGTTGAACAGCAAGCATAACACATGCATATTTAGAACAATGGTGGACATTCCAACAGCATGCAGGGTTGATTGGTGGCAACAGGCCACCAAGACTGTGGTATGTGAACAGGGCACATGCATCAAAGTACATGCAGATATTTATAAACCAATAGGACATATGTCCCAACAAAGTTTGTTAGATTACACATACCCATTTAGGTGTGGAATGCCATTATTTTGACCATAAAGTTGGGTGTAAAAGGATCACTCCATTAACAACTTATATATACTTATAACTTCACTCTACATTACTACTGACTGCAGGTATATATCCCCTACATGTATTATTACACTAGGCAGTGTACATTAAATTGTGAAATGGGTTTTGATAGTTGTTTCTATACCTGACCTGTATCTGACATACAACTGTTCAGGATGCAGATGTTACTGCTACGTATTTATATATTTCATTTATATTCATATATCTACATATCTGGCTTTCTTCAAGTGACATTATCAGCTACATTTAAACAGACCCCTACATTTCTAGAAGCACACTGACATTTGTGGGGAACACAATCACAAGCTAATCATGTGCCAGATTAACCTGTACATGCTAGCCATGAGCCAACAGTTGAGGACTGTATATATGCTTAAGAGCTACTGGCATTCCCTTCATCCACTTTATATGGACCTACACAAGTGTGGATTGACAGCACTTGATACAACTGTATGATTTCCATAATGCAAGGGTACAACAACATATCAAAGAAAGTGACATGGACACAGTCCAGGAATTATACCTTTATTAATTACATTACACACTTTTGTAGTGGCTCTCTCATTCATTTCATATTTTGGTGCATGCAGAATACTTTTATTCCAGACTTATTATACCTTTATTAATGGGTTACAACACTTTTTCACACTCTCTCACTTATTTTATGTTACAATACATGCAGAGACTTTATTCAAGACTTATTTATACCTTTATTAATGGGTTACAACACTCTTTTTCAGGCTCTCTCACTTATTTTATATAATAATACATGTGGAATAATTACTAACCTGCCTGGTGGCACAGCCTTAGCAGCCTATCTGCATAGGCTTGCCGATTCGCAGCACGGACACCTGCAGCTGTGAAGTAAATGAAGGGATATTGAGACATACCTATCCATTATATGGACTACAATAGCATTTCTTTCATACTGCATTCCATGGCTACCTACTCAGTAGTGCATCATCTTACATGTCACGGGCCTCCTGTATCCATTGGTTCAGTTGGTCCTGCTTCTGTCTCTTCAGGTCTGCATGGTGGTGACGGACCTGCTCACCAGTCCGAGGGATGCCTGTGGCACTGGTGAGATCATGAACTAACCAGTTCCAAGCCTTCGCTTGGTACTCTGTCCCTTGGAACTGGCCCTGCAGGAGTCTTGACTCATGATGGTGAACAAGGAGCCAAACCATGTATTTTGACTCCTCAATGCCCCACCGCTGCACTTGAAAGTGAGTACCCTCTCCAGCACCAGCCATTCTGACTGCAGATGGGAGCTACAACCAGTTATGGAGAGTATTCCCACTTATGGAGCTTAAATTTGCCTGATTTCCCACACTTATTTGTGATTGGCCATTTTTTAAAATCTCAGCTAACAGCAAACCTGCTTAGCAATGGTTACACTTCCATTTATAAGTATATGTATTTTAGTGCATGTTTATGCTATGCTATCATGGCTTAGTGGTTCAGTACTTTCATTGTGGTGCACAGTGTCCCAGATTCGAGCCTTGTCATTGCCTTTTATTTTGCTACTGTCCAGACAGGCTAGGGGGTGTGGCTGTGTTTAGGCGACTTTGCTCAACTTTGTTCTATGTTGCTCCACGTTGCCCGACGTTGCCCGACGGTGCACTGGTTCACGCGGTGCGCAGCTCCCCGCAAACCTATTGCGCTAGGTAAAGCGCTGCTTAGCTATGGGCAACTATATTGTGCTAGGTAAAGCACTGTTTAGCTATGGGCTACTATAATGTGCTAGGTAAAGCACTGCTTAGCTATGGGCAGCTATATTGCGCTAGGTAAAGCGCTGCTTAGCTATGGGCAGCTATATTGCGCTGGGTACAATGCTGCTTAGCTATGGGCAATTATATGTCAATATCCTTAATGCTGGTCACCTTCTTATATTTATATACACATTTTGTTCACTAATACATAGGCCATTTCAATGCTTTTTACTAAAATTTCATTCATATATGTCAAGAATTATTTTATATACTACTTTAAAACATTAAATAGAAAGGGGAGTGGTGGGACTAGAACCGGGAATACCTCCTCTTTGTGCGAAGGCTCTGCTATTTCCATTTGGCTTAATTTGCATATTAGTAGTTTATTATCCTTTTTGATGTCTACACTGCTTACTGTAGCTAAGCAATGGGCACACCCCCGCACACACGTGCAAATATGGGCAGCTATTTCGGGAATAATAAAAAAACATTTGCTTTAACTTTTATTTCATTTGTACAGGGGTTTTGAATGTGGGGGAGTGTAGTGTTGGGGGTATACACATTTGAGCGGACTCGCTCATATCTGCTGACATTTGCAGATTTAGGCACTTGCAGGGGCATGGATATTTGGATTGCTCGGCAGTCTGACATGCCCCCTGTACTTCTACACACTCCGTGTTAGCCTGGGAGTTGAGTCAGCGCACCCTCATGCATATGCATGATGTGCTGACATCTAACTCTTGGATGCCAGTCTCTAAGTAGGATTTCGTTCATCCTACATGGAGGATTACTGAATCCCCCCCCAGTGTCTTTAAACCTAGCTAGTCCCCATAAAGATTAATGTGCCTGTGAAATATCCCAATTAACATCCAAACCAAAGCTGACAAGGTCAATAAAAGGCTGTATCTTGCATGTCCACAGCCATGGAGCATGGCGTTTGGCTTTATTGGTCTGAATGTAACAGTAAAGTCTTAAAAAAGAAAAAAGGCATGGACATTCAGAAGCCCATGTAGCTGAAACATTTGATGTCTTTAAGGGGTCATTTGCATATAACCCATGCATAACTTCCAACCTCTTAGAGAAAGAAATCTGGGCAAAGCATCAAATAATGGTGGGGCAAAGGCCCCAGAATAGGGACAGATGTTAAATAGTGCTCTTATAAACTTAGAAAGATACTAGAATAATGTGATTTGTATTATCATTCATTTTCTGATGGATTTACAGTGTGAAACTCAAATGTACTGTATGTCATTATTTATTGACTTCAATCCTCAGTGGCTTGCTAGAAAACCACAAATGTTATGATGAACAGACCAAAAATAGCGTGTCAGAATTCTGGACATTCTGCAAAACTCTTGACAGTTAAGAGGTATGAGCTCATGGATCTCCATTACAGGGGCTTTAAGGTATGACACAGTAAAACCTCTAGCCTGGCTGAGTTTTTCTTGCAGTTTTTACTGAATGGTTTGTCTTTGTGAATTTTTTACCCTTTAGTTTGGTTATTATAATGACTGCTGTAAAACCTGCAATTTAAAATGTTGTACATTACAAGATGTATTGTATTTTGGATTAAAGTCAGATCACTTGTATATGCTAATAGTCGAAAATCAAACACTGCAACCCTGGGACTCAAAATATCAAAAATAATCATGTGAAAACTCAAAATGTTGCAACCCAATAAGCTGCATAACAGAATACAGATTATTTTTGCTGTACCTCTCAATATGAGGACTATCTTCCCCAAACCCCCAACATCAAAATATACTGCCTCTGAAACTGCATTACCTTAGAGAAAAAGTAAACATATTAAACAGAATATCTCACCTGACCGAAGGGCTGCCTGAGGCAGGACAACCCATATGTTAGGACTGCAGATGCATCCCTGAAGGACATCTGGGACTTGAAGACACCAGTGAAATAAATGGTTACCATTACCATATCCAACACAATGCAGAAGTGACATTGTAACTATTCACTTAAAGATGCAAGATACTTTAACTGTAGAAAAAAATAACTATTTTGTAACACGGTGTGATGAGTATCTGTGTGTGTGTGTGTGTGTGTGTGTGTGTGTGTGTGTGTGTGTGTGTGTGTGTGTGTGTGTGTGTGTGTGTGTGTGTGTGTGTGTGTGTGTGTTTGTGTGCATGTATCTGTCGGTTGTCTGTCTCTGGCAATTCACATTTATTTTGAGATCTGCGGTATATGTGCTTATGCAGGTATTGCATATATACTACAAGTATGAAAACATTTAGGAATATCTGGGCATTCACTCGGTACATTTTGTTTGACATACATGCATTTGGGTAATTCCAGCAGTACACAGCACACAGAGGTGTTACTGTGCTTGAATAGTTGCTTAATATCAGCTGTACTGCCTCTTTGCTTCCTTGCTTTTTAGGTTGAAATGCAAGTCTTAAGCAATCAAATCCGCTGGAAGAATGAATGCATGCATAGCAGCACTTAAATCACAGCTCCTTGTGGTACTGTTGCAATTCAATAAAATAAACTGCTACAACCCCAAGGAAAGAGGCAGGATTGGTATATAAGATGTTTTAAATGGAAAAGTGTTGAATGTGTGGTTCGCAAATCAAAGGAACAAGCTTCTGGATAGTTTCTGCTTCATTTTTATAGTCTGAGCATAGCAGAGAAATACAAGATGGCAGAATCCAGTGAGAATTTAACAGAAGACATTGAAGCCATTCTAGCAGCTTTGGACATGTTTACTCAGTTTATGCATAATACTACAGCAAACCTACAAGATAATAAAACATGATCAGCAATTGGATAATATTCAACAGGCACTGCAGTAACAACAGTAAAATCTTAAAGATTAGAAGGAGAGAGTAAGTGCCAACTCAAAGCATGTTTCATTTTTGCACGCACATGCTCTGCAGATGGAAGCCAAAACAGATGAGCTAGAAAATAGTGCTCATAGAACTAACCTAAGGATTCTTAAATTACCTGAGTGAGGAAAGAGGCTTGATATGGTGTACTTTATATCTGAAGAAATGCAAACTTTGTTAGAAATAGAACAGCCTCCTGTTATAGAAAAGGGTTCACATGGTGCAATCAAAGAAAGTAAATTCACTGTACCCTAGGCACATTATTTTTAAATGCCTGGATGTCAGTGACTGAAAATATACTCTGAATGAATCCACAGAATTTAACAACAATCTTAAGATTGGTGCACATATGGTATGGATAGTTCTGAGTATGGATTTTTCCTGAAGTGAAAATCCTTGGCCCTTTATTTAAGATAGGCAAGGGTACTGGGCTTTGCAGTAACACTGCACTACTCAGCCTTGTTGCAGATCATGAGGGAACTGAGAATTTCCAACTTTTTTATTGCCAGGCAATGCAGAAGGATTCCTTAAAGTCTGGCAGTGAAACCAAAGGAAGAAAGCATATACCAAGACACTAAAGTTCAAAGTTTCAGTGACTCAACATATATACTGAGCCTGTGAACATAGCTAACCTGTTAGCCGACAGGTTCTGTGAAAACTTCACTCCACTGTCCCCACCACATGTACCCCATGAAATCCCTACCACCTATCCCCTACCTTGTATCTCTAAAGAACAGGTCATAAACATCCTGTCTAAGGCCAAAAACAGAATCTATGGGACCTGATAACACCCCAGGCTGTGTCCTGCATGGGCTCCAACAAGAATTATCAACACCATTGGGTACTCTTTTTAATCATAGTCTAAGCACAGATTTCAATCCAACTGAATGGAAAATGGCCACCATTATCCCCTTGCACAAAGGTGGTGCTTCCACTGACCTCAGGAACGATGGACCTATTAGCCTGACTAGCTTTATCTGCAAGGCCATGGAGCAAATCATCATGGGCCTTATCAACAAAGATATAGGCAATCTCCAAACACTTGACACTACTCAGTTTGGCTTTGTCAAAGGGAGAGTATGCCTGTTAAACCTGGTTGACATCTTTGAGACTGACACCAAGGCCTTGCATGAGGTGAAATTTGTGCAATACAGCCTACCTAGACTTATCCAAGGCATTTGACACTATCACCCGTGTAACAAACTCATCCAGCTAGGTATCAACCCTTTTATCTTTAGATGGGTCACTTACTGGCTCACTGATAAAGCCCATATAATGAAAATAGGGGAATTCACCTCCAACAGCAGACCTGTAACCAGTGGTGTTCCACAAGGATCAATCATGGGACCTATAATGTTTGAAATCTATTCCTCTGAAGTACAAGCAAAAACTAAAGGTCTGTGACTGACAAAGTTTGCTGATGACTGCAAACTGGGAGTGGTCATAGAATCTCCAAATGATGTCAACATCCTACAAGACGGTCTTACACAAACAAGTCATTGCTACCAAAGTCATGGCCTTAAACTCAATGCAAAACAATGTATTATCAACCCTTTCAGTAAGAGCAAAGTTCCTGCTAAATATCAGATCAATAGCAACGCACTAAGTACTCACTCAGTGGTGAGAGACCTAGGCACACCAATTGGCAGTAACCATACCTTTGATCACCATGTATCCATAGTGGTAAGAAGGACATTCTATATTGCTCATCTCATGAGTAAAGGCATTGTCTCCAGAAAAAAAGAAGTTATAACCTCCTTGTACTCTTCCCTCATCAGGCAATAATTGAGTACAACACCCCTTTCTGTATGTACCTTTCCAAGCACCTGCAGCAATTGGAGAGACCATAAAGGCTTCTCATAAGGAAAATTCAAGGTCTTCAGCATATGTCCTATGTGGATCATCTGAAATCACTGACTATTATTCTGTTTCATACAGACTACTCAGAGGTGATCTCTGCCTTGCATATAAGGCACTCTCTGACCCTCCTTTATTGGAAATGCTGCATATCTATAAGTCAAATGGTACACAGGATACTCGCTCTAAAGACCTTCACCTGCTTTGGTACAATAATAGAACCTGCTGGAGGGACAGGTTTGTCTCCCAGAGGTTATCACACCTTTGGAAAAGGTTCCCACTTCATGTCAAACAGAGCACCTCATTGGCCCTCTTCAATTGCAATCTGGACGATTGGATGGGTAACCGTAAATTCACACCAGGGATTCCACCTGTGTCCCTCTTGGATAGGGGCAATAGGTGCTTATCATGGAAATAAGAGTAGAACTTGGCTAGGCTTGAAAGGGCCCTAGGGCCATTAGCCTAGTAACTTCCTATGATCCTATGATCCTAGAAATGAAGCATAGAGGCCACCCTACTAATTGTTTACTTATTAGATATCCAGCACTGAAAAAAAAAGAAAAACAGTGGAAACACCACTCTCAGAACTATCAAATCAAGGGGGAACCAATCAGAAAATGTTCTTACCAGTAGATTCAACATATTTCAAAGAGCACCTGTCACAATCATTGCCACAGGAGGAAAAGGATGTGGACCTTTTGGGCCCAGAAATAACCACTAATAAGATACAAGAGACTGAATCCTTGTGGTCCAGCTCAAAAGTATTGTCTGAGATATCTAGAGAAATGATAAATATGGTACTGCCAAAATAAAGAACATTTACAATTGGACTAAAATGAACAAAGACTATTAATAAATTTCTGCCATATATTTAATTATGTTCTGTAATGCATGCTCTGCATTTAAACTCTGAGTAATTTAAAAAAAATTGACAAGGTAATGGAAAGGATAACTGTATATGGTGCTGTTGCTGATAAGCATACATTAAAATGACTGTAATGCCGCTGACCATTTGTATATCATATTCTTATTTCCTCTTTTTTTTTCCTCCTTCCCATAAAAGGATGAGTACAATGGGGATAAACATGTATATTGCAGCTGGAACATTTCTTAGTGCATGGGGTCTAGTGTTTATACTCCTCTTAGATTTAATCTTACTAGCTCGTAAACACATCAAGGGTGATCCAGTGTGGGAGGACACAGGCATAGCATATTAACTGAATGTAGAACAGTTGTGGATGGGCAATCAGCTTGCACAACCTTACTTATTATATCATAGAATGTTAGCAGACTGTCTACATACCATAAAACTAAAACACTAGGGGATGGTTGGTGAGGAAAGACCTTCTTATTATTTATTTTCAAGAAATTAAATTGAAGCAAAAAGATAAGAGTTTGTTAACCAGGATATGGAAAGGGAAAACATTTTTACTAGGGCAAAGTCTGCCAAATTGGCATGGCAATATTGATATCCAGCTCTGTGAAAGGGACTGAAAAAATCTGAAAAATAAGTATATTTTAGCCAGCATTGCACTTTGTTAACTGTATTTAATTACTGCTTCATCTTTGCTGTTTGTGACTAAGGCCAGCTAGCCCACTTCCTTCTCAAATACCACCTTCAGAAAAATCCTGCCACAAAGGACAGACAGTTTCCCATCTTTTTTCCTGCCAGCTTGATTGATATGGGCATCTTGAGGCAATGTAGTAATTACTCCTAAAGTGCACTAACACCCTGTATGAGAGATGCAACCACACTGTGGAACTGGAGTCAATTCTCTCATTTAAGAACAAACTAGACAACGAGCAGGTTGTCAGCATACATGCTTCAC